>NC_134573.1:82078809-82341309 GCF_050947875.1 Dermacentor variabilis
GCGTGCATAGAGAAGCGAGCATAAGCGTCCATTAAGAGGGTAAAACATGAGAGATATTACTAGTCACAGGGGTGCTAGTTTAGCTGCGCCCCCAAGCTGCTACGAAAACCGAACACGTAAATGTCACCCGTGTTCTTCAAAGATATCTTTATATCTTCCATGCGTCACCACATAGATTCTCGCTGTTAGAAACTCTTGGGACACGTCCTTCATTCGGCTTGTATGCGCGTCGAAACGCCAGCGCGATCAGCGAGCGTGCTTTTCTTTCCAGGAACGCAATTTTGCAAGGTTCAAGCCGAACAGACGTGGCTACTTAACTTCGCTGTTAACTCAGAGCTTTCGATCGCTGCTTTTTGACGCCTTTGAGACGGAAATCTTTTCGCCGTAATTAAATTAATATGCTTGTATTCGTAATCGAATTTGTCCCTATTTCTCATGCGCACGTTTTGAGGAAATGAAATAAACCCTTTGGTCATTTCCCAATTTATTGATTCGTTTATTCATGCTTTTCTCACATATTAGGTCTCAAAGCAAAGTACAGGCCAAGAGAAAGTGCCATGCAGTGGGAACGTCGTGCTTGGTTTCCTCTGATTGCGATTTTATCGTGCTTCTAAACCTCTTAGGCTGTCTTTGAACAGGAGTGCCCCAAGATAGGAAGCTGCAATGATTAGTGTCTCGTCAGGGCGCATGCAGTAGACCCAAATAGTGTATTTGCGTTTGGGTCTCCAGGCGCACCTAACGCTTAAGTTCAAAAATATTGTGTGTGCTTCAAATGCCCCAAATCTGCTTTGCGTCATCTCAACGTTTCCCGGAACATCTTTACAATAAGAAGAACGCGTCAGCGCCATCTCATCGAAAATTAAAAACTACCAGGTATACTTTTCATTCTGTAAATTATTACCTGTGTTTTTCTTTATTTATTTTTTCACGTGCATAATATGCTTCAATTTTCTTTTCGCGTGCAGGAAGGGCACTCAAATCGCGTTATCACTAACGTAAGCCAATGAGACAATAAGAGCTTAGGGAGCCCGGTCTACCCCTCTAACGCGGGGTAGCCCGGGCACCCTAAACTCTTATTGTCTGATTGTGTATGTGTGTATGTGCGCGCACGCTTGTGTGTGTGTGTGTACGCGCGTGCGTGTGTGTTCTTTAGCCGTGCGCCCAGACCTGAGTGCTAGAGCGTCCATGCATTATGGCGAGGACATGGGCCCTATAACGTAAAACTATTCCAAGATGTTTCTATTCCAATCTCCTGACGTCAACTTTGCGTAACCACCAACGCAAGCACCGGGCGGTCACCCGCAGGGTTGTCTGAACAGACCTATCAAACACTCTCCTCGTTCATAGGAGGTCACTTTTATTTGCTTGAAAAACGAATAACATTGCCTACACTGAGCGGCTTGTCGTATCTAATTGGCTGACAAGAGGCGAGGAGAACGCTCAAGTGGAGAGGGATTCGATGGGGCCGAGCCACTGCACTGAAAGTCGATAACCGGATGGAGAGGGTGGTGCCGGTGTCTACGATTGGTGGGCTTTCCCTTACTTAGCTTGCGGGGGCTGGTCGAAAATTGCGGCGGCATGCAACGGAAGCTCAAGAATGACGCTAAAAGAGACCCTCAGCAAAGAAGAGTTGGCAGAATGAGAGGGTAAACGTGCCGAAAGTGCTCAAAAACGTTACACGGCCACGCAAGAAGTTTTATTATACGCAATTACACCCATGCTCTCCGGCAGGTGTGCGTAGCAAGCGTCTGAGCGATCGGCGGCAGCCATCTTCTATTCCTTTCGGAACGGGGCAGCATGCGGCTATTCCGAAGAAAATTCAGTTTTGTTCGGCATATTAATGAATCTTTATCGCGTACACGTCACTTTAACGCGGTGAGTTCTTGCAGTTTTGTGACGTCGCGTGACAGGCAAGTGAAGTGGGTGCAGCCCGAAAACTTTTTACCAATAGCCGAGGGCTAATGGCGCAAAGGGGTCGAATCAGAAATAACTGTTTTAGAGTGCAGCTCTTTGGCGTCCGTTCCTGGGTTTCGCGTCGTCGTCGTCGTCGGCCTCGTAACCAGCTCCGCCCCCCTTTCATCCCCCCAGCGCTAGCAGCGACCGACTGATACCGCTGGATGCCGCTGACGCCGCTAGAGAGTCAAGATAACGTGACTGCATAGAACACCGTCACCGCCATGCAGAAAGAGGAGGAAAGCGTCCCCCCCCCCCTGTTCTTGTGTGGCGGATAGGGTGCTCTTCAGTTGCCGACGCGCCGGTTATTCGTTGTCCCTGAAACCAACTCCGCAGCTGGGGTTGACTCACTATCGGCGTCAGCGGCATCAGTCAGTCGCTGCTATCTCTTCCCTCCTCCCTTTATCGTGTTGTCCGCTTGCTGCGCGCGCTTCTGCCCCCATCGTTTGCCGCTGGGTGTACACACCGCCCCCCTCCCCCCTCTTCCTGCGAGTCTCCGGTTGTCAAAGCGCCGGCTCGAACTTCATTCCTTTCTTCGCTCCTCCTCCAATGCAACCCCTGTGCGGTGGCAATCAGAGAGCCAGATCGGTGGCGGCGGATCTGTATATGTGCACCGCCCGAGCCGAAATTGCCGCTGCCGTTCGCCCTGTGCGGTGGCAATCAGAGAGCCAGATCGGTGGCGGCTTGATATAAAGACAAACAGCAATTTCCTAACACTTATGCGGGAGAACATCCCGTTCCTCTCGCTCGTAACACGTCCCACGGCTGTGACAACCTCGCGAGGCACTTGTATAGATCTCGTCTTTGAGAATCAAGCATTGGTGTACCAAGTCGAACATATATCAGTCTATTTCTCCGACCACAAAGCTTCCTTCATGACTGTCAAGAACTGTTAGTGGAGTCTTTGTTAAAGGAATACGTGTGAAAAATAAAAAAAAAATTCTGTGATAGCGCATACATGTGTTGCTCGATTTCTTTGCCTCAATCTATCGAAAAGGTGAAACAGCTTATTTGCTGCGCTCAAATTTCGCATTAGGAAGTAACGTAATCGTCGGTAATTTTTTTCTTTTTTCTGTCAAATCATGCATAATCAGTGTGTACACATCATATCAGATGGGGAGGTATCGTGGTTTTCGTGACGTCGCGTGACAGACAGGTGAAGTGGGGATGGTCGAAAAAAGTTTTTGACCAATCGTGGAGGGCTGATAGCAGAATTGGAATAGAAAAGTTTGGAATAGTTTTACGTTATAGCGCCCCAGGGATCAAACCCGCGATTTCGTGATCAGCGGCTGAATAGATTTCTCTGGAAGGCACCGCCATAGCTGATTCCTCGTTCCATCGTGTTGCTCATCGCAAAAGTATACCACGGAAACACGAGTGACCCTTTCTGCTGGGACCGAATCCTGTCGGATCGAAAGAACCGAGAGCGATTCGATAAACATGACTCTGGGAGGAGATCATGAAATGGTTGCCTACTCTACGACCCGCTAGTGCAATTTACGTTTATTGCGCTAACAGTTATATGAGCACTCGAGGCGTGGCCCCAACATGGAAGCCGTCGCAGTCCAGCTTGCCGAGGCCGCTCGTTTCACGCACCCAGCTTTGGAGGTCACGTGATCAGATGCAAGGTGATATAAGGCGCCAATGTGAAGGTGAGACGGGGAAGGATGTGTGAATGCGCTCTTCTTGACCGTGCACACTCAGCATTGCGCCCGCTGCAGGATGTCTGGTGCAAGCCGTGCAGCAATCGTTAGAGCAGGCGATCTGTAAACAGGGTAGGAAGTAAGGTAATAACATCAATAATAATAATTATGGGGTTTTACGTGCCAAAACCACTTTCTCATTATGAGGCACGCCGTAGTGGAGGACTCCGGAAATTTCGACCACCTGGGGTTCTTTAACGTGCACCTAAATCTTAGCACACGGGTGTTTTCGCATTTCGCCCCCATCTAAATGCGGCCGCCATGGCCGGGATTCGATCCCGCGACCTCGGGCTCAGCAGCCCAACACCATAACCACTGAGCAACCACGGCGGGTTAATAACATCAAAGTCGGTTCCAGATGTCAATTTCGCCACTCGTAGGGAGAGTCCGTGTTATAGTGGATCAGTGGCCACGGCTACCCATTTGTTCCCAGGCGGTGAAGTAGGAAAGAGGTCGACGAGATCTAACCCAATACGGAATCAGCTTGAGATGAATGGCAAGTACCAACCGAGGCGACAATGTCTGAAGATAATTCAACCTCCGGTCGAAGTTGATGAAAAACAACTTCAAGGTGACAACAAGCCCCACCCTCCCTGGCAACGCGGTAACGACGGCAAAGGCCAGTCTCAAGACCCTGAGAGGTGGACCTTCACGGAGAGCAAACAAGTGTCGACGACTTTCGCCGCAGGACCACGAACCCATGTTTCCAGATTGCCTCATCCTTGCTTCGAAGGTACCCGCCGCGGTTGCTTAGTGGCTATGGTGTTGGGCTGCTAAGCACGGGGTGCCGAAATCAACGGGTACATTTCGATGGGGGCGAAATGCGAAAACACCCGTGTACTTAGATTCATGTGCATGTTGAAGAACCTCAGGTGGTCCAATGTTTCGGAGTCACCCACTACAGTCAGCTACATAATCAGATCGTTGTTGTGGCACGTGACACCCCATGAATAAATTTTATTGCTCGGAAGGTCGGGGATCAGAGCCAGAGTCCAGAAAGGTGGCGCGACCTTGGACGGAGTTCTGTGGACACTACGACCACTCTGATTGGCGGTAACAAGGTCATTTCATTTTTTTTGTAGAGTATAGGGAAAATAACTATTTGAAAAGCGGAAACCTTTGAGGCAGTGAAGCGTGCGGGCATACGTGCTATGGCATTTAGCGAACTCAAACATTTGAAGTGCTTCTACACGGGGTGCGCTCCCATATCTGGAGCCAGTTGTGTACATAGGAGAGGTAAAGCCGTTTCTAGTTTCTTTCAACCTCCCGGAGTCACCTTCTCACCAACAAGCAACACAAGGCGTCAGATATATGGACGACGGCGTGGGGCTGCTTAGTCGGCTTTGTGCGACACCCCGTTATAGCGCAGGCCAGCTACCATGTTACAGGCTCCCCGGCATTGTAGGCAAGCGACCCTATGAGTAACGTTAGTTCAGACCAGGCACCCTAGAACCAGAACACAATAGCCTATAATCGTCCCAGGTATTATAGGGTTGCTGCCTGTGCGTGAATTTCGGTAACATTTTACTGTTTACAGATCGCCTGCTTTAGCGATTCCTGCACGGCATCATGCGGCGCTTTGTACAACTACCATGCGTTTGAATAATTTTTGTGTTGGATGTGTGTTG
Organism: Dermacentor variabilis; assembly: GCF_050947875.1. Classification (NCBI taxonomy): domain Eukaryota; kingdom Metazoa; phylum Arthropoda; class Arachnida; order Ixodida; family Ixodidae; genus Dermacentor; species Dermacentor variabilis. The sequence continues at coordinate 82,084,094 of NC_134573.1, forward strand.
ATGCCCAAAGAAAATCAGGAATGGAGTGCACCCTAAAGACTTTACCGCTATCGATTTTTTACCCGGCAGTTCTAACCTAGTACGATGCCGTTCGGTCATCATTTTACCTGCGTCGCATCCACAGAAATACAGCAGATAACGACACCTCCTGCAGCGGGCGCAATGCTGAGTGTGCACGGTCAAGAAGAGCGCATTCACACATCCTTCCCCGTCTCACCTTCACATCGGCGCGTTATATCACCTTGCATCTGATCCCGTGACCTCCAAAGCTGGGTGCGTGAAACGAGCGGCCTCGGCAAGGTGGACTGCGACGGCTTCCATGTGGGGACACGCCTCGAGTGCTCATATAACTGTTAGCGCAATAAATGTAAATTACACTAGCGGGTCGTAGAGTAGGCAACCATTTCATGATCTCCTCCCAGAGTCATGTTTATCGAATCGCTCTCGGTTCTTTCGATCAGACAGGATTCGGTCCCAGCAGAAAGGGTCACTCCTCTTTCCGTGGTATACTTTTGCGATGAGCAACACGATTGAACGAGGAATCGGCTATGGCGGTGTCTTCGAGATAAATTTGTTCAGCCGCTGATCACGAAATCGCGGGTTTGATCCCTGTCCGGCCAGTAATGCGAGGACGCTCTAGCATTCAGGTCTAGGCGCACGGCAAAAGAACACACACATACACGCACGCACACAAACACCGGCACGCACGCACACAAACACCGGCACGCACGCACACACACGCGCGCGTGCGCGCACATACACACATACACAATCAGACAATAAGAGTTTAGGGTGGCCGGTCTACCCCGCGTTAGAGGGCTAGACCGGGCACCCTAAGCTCTCATTGTCTCAGTGGCTTGCGTTAGCGATAACGCAATTTCAGAGCCCTTCCTGCAGGCGAAAAGAAAATGGAAGCATATTATGCACGAGAAAAAGTAAATAAATAAAACACATGTAATATTTTACAGAATGAAAAGTATACCTAGTAGTTTCTTATATTCGATGAGATGGCGCTGACGCGTTCTTCTTATTTTTATGTATGTTCCGGGAAACGTTCAGACGATGCAAAGCAGATTTGTGGCGCTTGAGACACGCACAATATTTTTGAACTTAAGCGTTAGGTGCGTCTGGACAACCAAACACAAATATACTATTACGATATGATCAAGCGATGCTCAAGAAACGAGCCGCCGCGAGCATGACGACGATGTGGCTCTGTGCCCTTGGCGAGTGAGTGTCGGCCTGGCTGCCTGGCTCCAGTGAAAATAGCCTGTAAATAGCGTCTTCTGTCTGTGTCTTTCCACACGCAACATTTTGGTGGAGGTCAGCGATCCCCGTCCTCACCAAGGAACTCAGAAGTGGTCGGCACACCGAGCTTGTCACCTCTGCAACGGCTTCGGCTTGTCGCACTGCTCCAATCGTCACGGTCTCCCCACATCGCGACCCAGGTGTGTTCTCTGGCCTGGAGCGACAGGATGTTGACTGAATCAAACTTTATGAACACGCCAGTGCTAATAACAGGTGGGACCCAACGATTATGCTCGCCTATGTCATCTTTTATCTCGACGACGAGATTACCAGTTGGGACAACTTCAAAGAGAAGCTACGGGAACTATTCGGCGACCCCATTGGGCGCAAGCCTGCAACGAGAAAGGCGCTTGCGTCTTGAGTTCAATCATCTACGGAGCCGTACGTTTCCTACATCCGCGACGTCTTGGCTCTATGCCGCAAAGCTGACGATGTTGACGAGCCGATAAAGTGTCAAATGTTCTAAAAGGCATCGCCGACGACGCTTTCAATTTGGTTGTTTTCGGCAACGTCTCGACTATCGGCACCATCATCAAAGAATGCGGTCACCTTGAACAAGCTAAGAGCCGCCATATCACAAACAACATCACGAGGCTACTCAACACTGCTGCTACGTCGACATGTGAGGGTCGACCACGTCAAACCACCACCTGTGACGACGTCACCCGTATTGTTCGCCGCGAAATCGAGGCCACCTGTTCGTCAGTTTTCTCCTCGACACCTCCTGATCCGCCAGCAACCACCATTGCGATAATCCAGGCCGCCGTCCGACAGGAATTTGAGAACATGGGTCTTAACTCCGTGTGTTCCACATCTCAACCCAGCGTTCCCCAGTTCTCTAGCGGCCCTCCTCGCCCTCGGCATTCTTTTTCCGCCGCATCTCGCCGCAACCCGTCCGATTGGCGTACCCCTGATGACCGGCTGATCTGCTTCCAATGCTGTCGCATGGGCCACGTTGCTCGTCACTGCCGCAACCGATGGCCACCACCTCCTCGGACATACACCGCCGCTTATTCCCACACCTTTGGACCTTCCGTTCCCTGTACCACCCGCCATGAATCCACTGCCGCTGATGCTCCTGCTCCTGACCTTCGGTACAGCCGCTCGCCCTCACCTCGACGCCATCAGTCTCGTTCGCCCCAACCCCGTCGCTTCTCTTCGCCGCCTATCGCCTCCCGGATCCAGCCGGAAAACTAGGCACTGCAGCTTCTGGAGGTGAAGCTGCGTTGTCGAGCCTGCTCTCAAATCCTCTGCTCACGTTACCCACGAACCGAAACCTTCTTGACGTTGACGTTGACGGCTATCCTGTCAGGGCATTCATCGATACAGGAGCACATCTTTCAATTATGAGTGCTGCCTTCCGACGACGACTGAAGAAGCCCCTCACCCCAGCGTCGGCAAGTATCGCCCGCATTGCGAATGGCGGTACTGTGCCTATCATCGGCATGTGTACGGCACGCGTCAGCATCGCCCGCCGCCACACTCCTGTCCTCTTCACCGTAATTGCTCATTGCCCCCACGACCTCATTCTCGGCCTCGATTTTCTCTCCGCACATTCTGCTCTTATTGACTCCTCTTCCTGTACCCTTCGCCTTGAGTTGCCGATGCTCGCAGAACCGTCTGACACACTCCACTGCCGCTAACGTCCCACCGGCTTTCTTCGCCTGCAGCCAAAGTCAATTGCCCACATTGAACTGTTGTCTTTCCCACCAGTTCCTGATGGCGAGTACCTCGTCACTCCTCTGCCCGACATTCCAATAAGGTATGACGTTACAGTGCCTCACAGTATACTTAATATTACTGGGAACCGCACTCGCATGCCTGTCTGTAACTTTGGATTGGGAAAGCAAATTCTACCGCAAGGTATTTGCCTTGGCACAGCTGATTGTCTCGGCGACCAATACGTGGCAGCGTTATCGACCGATGGCTCTCGCGAGCTTAGCGGGCCCCTCGCGCCAGCCTCGGATGCCAATCCCAATATAAAGAAAATGGTTGCGACGGACGTGTCCTCGGCGCAGGCTGAAGAGCCTTGCCAAGTATTATTGTCATACCGAGATATTTTCGACATGGACGATCACCCTTTAGGCCAGACGCTCGCGGTCAAGCATCGGATTCTCACTGGCGATGCTACGCCTATTCACCGACGACCGTAGCGAGTTTCTGCGCCGGAACGTCGAGTAATTCAAGACAAGGTCAACAATATGCTCGATAAAAACATCGTTGAGCCTTCTTCGAGTCCCTGGGCGTCACCTGTGGTGTTGGTTAAGAAGAAGGACGGCACGTGGCGCTTCTGTGTAGACTACCGTCATCTGAACAACATTACTAAGAAGGACGTCTACCCGCTCCCACGTATAGACGCCGCCCTTGACTGCCTGCATGGTTCCAGCTATTTCTCGTCTATTGATCTTCGTTCGGGATACTGGCAGATTGCTGTTGACGATATGGACAGAGAAAAAACCGCGTTCATCACACCTGATGGCCTATGCCAATTTAAGGTAATGCCGTTCGGATTATGTAACGCCGTGCCACCTTCGAGCGTATGATGGACTCCTTGCTCCAAGGTTTCAAATGGTCCACATGCCTCTGCTACCTCGACGACGTCATCGACTTCTCGCGAACGTTCGACACTCACCTTGAACGTCTCACAATTATACTTGATCTATTTCGAAAGGCGAAGCTGCAGCTTACCTCGTCCAAAAATGTCGTTTTGGCCACCGGCAAATTACTCATCTGGGCCATCTCGTTGATGCTTCCGGAGTACAGCCTGATCCCGTCAAAACTCGCGCTGACAGAGAGTTTCCGATTCCGAAGAGAGCCGCAGACGTTCGAAATTTTGTAGGGCTATGCTCGTACTTTCGTCGTTTTGTTACAGATTTACAACAACCCTAACAAACCTTTTGAAGAAAGGCGTACAATTCTCTTGGGGCATGGTGAGGCCGCCGCCTTCTCTCGTCTCGTCACTCTTGGAACCTCACCACCCATTCTCGCCCACTTCGACCCTGATGCCCCTACAGAATTGCGTACAGATTCCAGCGGTCATGGCATAGGTGCCGTCTTAGCCCAGCGTCAGCGTGGCCAGGATCGCGTTATTGCTTATGCAAGCCGCCTCCTAGCACCATCGGAGCGCAACTATTCCATTACGGAACGAGAATGCCTTGCTGTTGTCTGGGCGGTTGCGAAGTTCCGTCCTAACCTTTACGGTCGCCCTTTTGCCGTAGTCAATGACCATCATGCTCTCTGCTGGCTCTCTTCGCTAAAAGATCCTACAGGCCGGCTTGGCCGATGTGCTTTGAGGCTACAAGAATTTTCATATTCTGTGGTGTACAAGTCTGGCCGCCTGTAACAAGACGCTGAAAGCTTGTCGCGTAACCCTGTTGACGACTCTGACTCCTCTAATATTGCCAATGCTTCTTGCGTATTCTCTGTATCACAGCTGCTTCATTCCACCGACGAGCAACGCCATGACGCCTACATCAGAGTACTCATCGACCGTTTTGAGCACTCTCCGGCCGATGCTGCTCTACGCCTCTTCGTCCACCGCGACGGTACTCTGTACCGTCGTAACCTTCATCCGGACGGCTCTCCGTTCCTACTTGTAATACCTAAACACTTCAGCTCCACCGTTATCGAAGAGCACCACGACGCACCAACGGCAGGACATCTCGGCGTATCTCCAACCTATGACCGTGTATGTCGCCGTTATTTCTGGCCGGGCCTTGCCCGTTCCGCACGACGTTACGTCGCCACTTGTGAAGTTTGTCAACGACGCAAGAAGCCTTCCCAGCTCACCGCTGGTTACCTGCAGTCGTTCGACATCCCTGCTGAGCCCTTTCATCGTGTCGGCTTAGACCTTCTCGGCCCATTTCCGGAATCCACATCAGGGAACAAGTGGGTTGCAGTCGCGGTGGACTAGGCGACCCGCTACGCCGTAACCCGTGCTCTTCCGGCCAGTTGCGCAGCTGATGTTGCGGACTTCCTCCTACATGATATTATTTTGATGCATGGTGCTCCGCGTCAATTGCTAACAGACCGTGGCCGTACGTTTTTCGCCAAAGTCATCGACGACATCATGCGCGCGTGCTCGATACGGCATAATTTTACCACCTCCTACCATCCCCAAACGAACGGCCTCACAGAGCGCTTGAACCGCACCCTTACAGACATGCTATCCAAATACATTTCCCACGACCACCGTGACTGGGACCCTGGCTCTCCCTTACATTACCCTTGCATACAACTCTTCCCGTCTCGAAACTGCTGGTTTTTCACCGTTTTACCTCTTGTATGGCCGCGAACCAACGCTACCACTGGACACTGTGCTTCCGTCCGCCACAGCTTCAACTAGCGATTATGCCCGTGATGCAATCGCCCATGCTGAGCACGCTCGCCAACTGGCGCGCGCTCATCTACAAGTGTCTCAAGACAAGCAGAAGCAACTCTACGACCTCCGTCACCCTGATGTCCATTTTGTGCCCGGCAGCCTCGTGTTGCTTTGGTCACCTTCGCGTAAAGTTGGCCTATGTGAAAAAGTCCTTTCTTGTTACACAGGTGCATATCGCGTGCTCCGCAAAGTGACCGATGTCACTTAAGAAATCGCTCTAGCCACTCCCACTACGTCCTCCCCTGTGACAATCAGTGACATTGTCCATGTCGTCCGACTCAAGCCCTACAACTCTCCACGCGCCTTGGATATTTACCAGCACCGTGACGGTGCTTTTGCCACCGGGGGGGGGGGGGGTATTATTACGAAATGATGAAGCGATGCTCAAGAAACGAGCCGCCGCGAGAACGACGACTAAGTGGCTGTGTGCCCTTGGCGAGCGAGTGTCGGCCTGGCTGCCTGGTTCCAGTGTAAATAGCGTCTTTTGTCTGTGTCTTTTCACACGCAACAATACCATGTGGGTCTGCTGCATGCGCCCTGGCGAGACACTAATCATAGTAGCTTCCCATCTTAGGGCGCCCCTGTTCAAAGAAAGCCTAAGAGGTTTAGGTGCACGATAAAATTGCGATCAGTCGAAACCAAGCACGACGTTCCCACTGCATGGCACTTTCTCTTAGCCTGTCTTTCGCTTTGTGACCTAATATGTGAGAAAAGCATGAATCAACCAATCAATATATTGGGAAATGACGAAAGGTTTTATTTCATTTCATCAAAACGTGCGCATGAGTAATCGGGACAAATGCAATTTCGAAGACACGCATATTAATTTAATAACGGCAAACCGATTTCTGTCTCAAAGGCGTCAAAAAGCAGCGATCGAAAGCTCTGACTTAACATCAAAGTTAAGTAGCCACGTCAGTTCGGCATGAACCTTGCAAAATAGCGTTCCTGGAAAGAAAAGCACGCTCGCTGATCGCGCTGGCGTTTCGACACGCATAGAAGCCGAATGAAGCACGTGTCCCAAGAGTTTCTAACAGCGAGAATCTATGTGGTGACGCACGGAAGTTATAAAGATATCTTTGCAGAACACGGGTGACATTTACGTGTTCGGTTTTCGTAGCAGCTTGGGGGCGCAGCTAAACTAGCACCGCTGTCACTAGTAATATCTCTCATGTTTTACCCTCTTAATGGACGCTTATGCTCGCTTCTCTATGCACGCTCTTTCTGGCCATGCCATATTGTACTGTTTAAGAATTATCCCAGCAGCACATTCTTGCTAAATTGAGACAACCAATAAAACACTCCTATTTCTAATTTTCTGCCGCATCTTGCCTTTAGAATTATTACCGTCAAAACTTTAATGCTTCTGCTTTCTTTCTTTCCCAATTTTTTTCAAGGTGTCATGTCGAACACACGCGGCGACTTAGAGGGCCCCTCGCCAGGCCACAATAACAAAGTTTTGGTTACCTTTTGGAAGTTGCTTAGAGGCTCTGTGAGGAGCGTTCTACCGCAAGAATTTCCTCAATTGCTTCGTTAATAACAGTGATGTAAATATTTGAGGGTCCCTAACGCATGATTTCCGGAGATGTGCGTCACCGCCAAGATAAAGCTCCCTCCTCTAGTCTCCATCTAGACTCCGCAAGCTAAACTCCTTTCCCGGCACTCTCCTATACCAGAGCTTGAGGATCGCATGAGGCATACGTCATGGGCCTGCCTTCTTTTTTCTCGCTTTTTATTGCGCGGCGCACCTCCGCTAGCGTTGTCGCGCGCGAGCTGCTGTGTTTGCCACGTTTCGCGCAGTGCGAGAGACAAGACATTTTGCGCGTTGCGCAGCGCACGAGAACACTTCATTACGTCTATAGAAAATTTATTAAAAATTAAAGAGACAGACAGACAGACAGACAGACAGACAGACAGACAGACAGACAGACAGACAGACAGACAGACAGACAGACAGACAGATAGATAGATAGATAGATAGATAGATAGATAGATAGATAGATAGATAGATAGATAGATAGATAGATAGATAGATAGATAGATAGATAGATAGATAGATAGATAGATAGATAGATAGATAGATAGATAGATAGATAGATAGATAGATAGATAGCGTCCTGGAAGTGCTTGAAGTACCTTATAAATGCTGTCGCTACAAAAAAATTCGATGACACGCACCTCACGACGACTTTCGACGTGTTTAGCATTGAATCAATAAAGCGACACAACGCATTGCCGCTGTCGAAACGAGCTATGTATGGGGCGCGTACTCCATCGGGATTTCTCTCCGTACCCAGTTCGGCGCACGCGATAGCACATACGCAAGAAAGAGCATGTTCTATTGGAGTATTTGACACACCCGTAACGTAATCAGTGAGAAGTACGGGCTACTGGGTGCTAATTGGTAAGAGGTTCACTGAAGAGCGTTTCCTACGCAGAGCAGTCATGGCGCATTCTCCTCAAGCGTCACGTTGCTGTCCTTCAGAAACCGGTGTGTCGTGGGGGCTTGATTCCGGACACGATTGTATTGTCATTGTCATTGCAGAGCAGCTCCTTTCCAATGGCACGTCGCTAGTTACCAAAGTTGACGTCAAAGACCTTCATTATAAAGCGGTACACACCTACTGGACTCAAGTTGGCATCGAAGAGGTTCATTGAAGACTAGCGCAGACCGGGTGTCACATATGCAGTGCTCGAAGGCAGCCTCCCAAAGTTTTATTCAGGAGCGGTACCTGACGCGACTCGGATGACAACGCTGTTGTGAAGACAATGGAGCGATTAGATGTCGGTGGACAAGTAATGAATGATGACTGTATAACAACGATGGCTTGACGACGCTGGCATGACGAGAGTCACATCATGAAACTATTGCCTAAGAAAGCTATTATCATGAATCTACCTATTAGCGCAAGCTGTTAGAACTCTTGGACCACTGGATAAGCGTAGGACGCTGGACACATTGATAAGCTAAAAATGGCGGAAGTAGCAAAGAGTGGTAATTGCATTAAAAATTACGCCTACGGGAAGTAAGCATCTGTCGTGTGGCGCCATGAAGGAAGGTAATAACATCAAAGTTGGTTACTGGTGTCAATGGCGGCACTCGTAGGGAGAGTCCTTGTTATATCAGATCAGTTCCGTCGCTACACATTTGTTCCCAGGCGGTGACGTAGGAAAGAGGTCGAAAATATCTAACCCAATACGGAATCGGCTTGAGATGAATGGCATTTACCAACTTAGGCAACAATGTCGAAAGATAATTCTACCTCCTATGGAATTTGATGAAAAACAACTTCAAGGTGACAGCATGCACCGCCCTTCCTGGCAACGCGGTAATGACGGCAAAGGCCAGTCTCACAACCCTGAGAGGCTGACCTTCACGGAGAGCAAAGAACAAGTGTCGACGACTTTCGTCGCAGGACCACGAACCCTTGTTTCCAAATTGCCTCATCCTTGCTTCCAAGGTACCCGCCGCGTTTGCTTAGTAGCTATAGTGTTGGGCTGCTAAGCACGGGGCCGCGAGATCGACGGTCCCATATCGATGGGGGCGAAATGCGAAAACACCCGTGTACTTAGATATAGGTGCACGTTAAGGAACCCCAGGTGGTCTAAATTTCCGTATTCACCCGCTACAGTGTGGTTCATAATCAGCTCGTGGTTGTGGCACGTGACACCCCATAATTAAATTTTGTTGCTCGGAAGGTCGGGGATCAGAGCCAGAGTCCAGAAAGGTGGCGCGACCGTGGACGCAGTTCTGTGGACACTACGACCATTCTGATTGGCGGTAACAAGGTCATCTAATTCTTTGTAGAGAAAAAGGGAAAATAACTATTGGAAAAGCGGTAACCTTTGAGGCAGTGAAGTGTGCGCGCATATGCGTGCTATGACATTTAGCGAACTCAAACATTTAAAGTGCGCCTACATGGGGTGGTGCTCCCATATCAGGAGCCAGTTGTGTACATAGGTGAGGTAAACCCGTTTCTAGTTTCTTTAAACCTCCCGGCCTCACCTTCTCACCAACACGCAACATTAGGCAACAGATATATGGACGACGGCTTAGTGCGACACCCCGGTATAGCGCAGGCCAGCTACCACGTTACACGATCCCCGGCATTGTAGGCTAGCGACCCTATGAGTGACGTGAGTTCTGACCAGGTACCCTAGAACCAGAACACAATAGCGTATAGTTATCACAGGTATTATATTGTTGTTGCCTGAGCGTGAATTTCGGTAACTTTTTACTGTTTACAGATCGCCTGCTTTAGTGAGTTCTCCGCGGCATCATGCGGCGCTTGGTACGACTGCCATATGTTTGAATAAATTGATGTGTTGATGCCGAAAGAAAATCAGGAAAGGAGTCCACCCTAAAGACCTTACCGCTATCGATTTTTTACCCGGCAGTTCTAATCTAGTACGATGCCGTTCGGTCATCATTTTACCTGCATCGCACCCACAGAAATACAGCAGATAACCAGACCTCCTGCACAGCGGGCGCAATGCTGAGTGTGCACGGTCAAGAAGAGCGCATCCAGACATCCTTCCTCGACTCGCCCTCACATTGGCGCCTTGTATCACCTTGCATCTGATCACGTGACCTCCAAAGCTGGGTGCGTGAAACGAGCGGCCTTGGTAAGGTGGACTGCGACGGCTTCCATGTGGGGACACGCCTCGAGTACTCATATAACTGTTAGCGCAATAAATGTAAATTACACCAGCGGGTCGTAGAGTAGGCAACCATTTCATGATCTCCTCCCAGAGTCATGTTTATCGGATCGCTCTCGGCTATTTCGCTGCAACAGGATTCGGTCCTAGCAGAAAGGGTCACTCGTATTTCCGTGGTATACTTTTGCGATGAGCAACACGATCGAACGAGGAATCGGCTATGGCGGTGTCTTCGAGAGAAATCTATTCAGCCGCTGATCACGAAATCGCGGGTTTGATCCCTGTCCTCGCCATAATGCATGGACGCTCTAGCACTCAGGTCTGGGCGCACGGCAAAAGAACACACACGCACGCGCGCATACACACACACACACGCGTGCGCGCACATACACACATACACAATTAGACAATAAGAGTTTAGGGTGCCCGGGCTACCCCGCGTTAGAGGGCTAGACCGGGCACCCTAAGCTCTTATTGTCTCATTGGCTTACGTAAGTGATAACGCGATTTGAGTGCCCTTCCTTCACGCGAAAAGAAAATGGAAGCATATTATGCAAGTGAAAAAAATAAATAAAGAACACACACGTAATAATTTACAGAATGAAAAGTATACCTGGCATTTTCTTATTTTCGATGACATGGCGCTGACGCCTTCTTCTTGTTTTAATAGATGTTCCAGGAAACGTTGAGATGACGCAAAGCAGATTTCGGGCGTTTGAGGGACGCACAATATTTTTGAACTTAAGCGTTAGGTGCGCCTGGAGACACAAACGCAAATACACCATTTGGGTATACTGCATGCGCCCTGGCGAGACACTAATCGTTGTAGCTTCCTATCTCAGGGCACCCCTGTTCAAAGACAGCCTAAGAGGTTTAGAAGCACGATAAAATCGCAATCAGAGGAAAGCAAGCACGACGTTCCCACTGCATAGCACTTTCTCTTGGCCTGTACTTTGCTTTGAGACCTAATATGTGAGAAAAGCATGAATAAACGAATCAATAAATTGGGAAATGACCAAAGGGTTTATTTCATTTCCTCAAAACGTGCGCATGAGAAATAGGGACAAATTCGATTACGAATACAAGCATATTAATTTAATTACGGCGAAAAGATTTCCGTCTCAAAGGCGTCAAAAAGCAGCGATCGAAAGCTCTGAGTTAACAGCGAAGTTAAGTAGCCACGTCTGTTCGGCTTGAACCTTGCAAAATTGCGTTCCTGGAAAGAAAAGCACGCTCGCTGATCGCGCTGGCGTTTCGACGCGCATACAAGCCGAATGAAGGACGTGTCCCAAGAGTTTCTAACAGCTAGAATCTATGTGGTGACGCACGGAAGTTATAAAGATATCTTTGAGGAACACGGGTGACATTTACGTGTTCGGTTTTCGTAGCAGCTTGGGGGCGCAGCTAAACTATCACCCCTGTGACTTGTAATATCGCTCATGTTTTGCCCTCTTAATGGACGCTTATGCTCGCTTCTCTATGCACGCTTTTTGTGACCATGCCATATTGTACTATATAAGGAGTATCCCAGAAGCACATTCTTGCTAAATTGAGACAACCAGTAAAACACTCCTATTGGTAATTTTCTAGCGCGTCTTGTCTTTACAATTACTACGGTCAGAACTTCAGTGCTTCTGCTTTCTTTCTTTCCGGAAATGCCACTTTTCGAGGTGTCATGTCGAACAGACGCGGCAACATAGAGGGCGCCTCGCCGGGCCACAATAAGAAATTTTAGTTACTGTTGGAAGTTGTTTAGGGGCTCTGTGAGGAGCTTTCTACCGCAAGAATTTTCTAAATTACTTCGTGAATAACAGTAGTGTAAATATTTGAGTGTCCCGAACGCATGATTTCAGGAAGCGAGCGTCACCACCAAGGTAAAGCCCCCTCCATTAGTCTCCATCTAGCCTCCGCAAGGTAAACTCCTACCCGGGCACTCTCGCATACCAGAGCTTGTGGATCGCGTGAGGCATACGTCAGGGGCCCGCCTTCTTTCTCTCGCGATATATAGCGCGGCGCACCTCTGCTAGGTTGTCGAGCGCTAGCTGCTGTGTTTGCCTCGTTTCGCATAGTGCGAGAGACAAGACATTTTGCGCGTTGCGCACGAGAACACTTCATTACGCCTATGTAAAATTTATTACAATTTTACTTTCGTTTAATTAATCTAACTGGGGCTGGCTTTATTAGAAACTCCTTTTTTTCTTGCAACTTTTGTTTCCTCCAAACACACTCGCACTTCAATCGCTGCTCCCGTAACCAGCTCCTCTGATGTCGGTGAAAATTTGTTGGGAACCGCGATTCGCCCAAGAATTTCGCCGCCTATTAGGATCGTTCTAGGAGGGACTTTCCTGGCATGTCTTCTTTTTCGTTTATCTTTTTATTTCGTTGAGGTGCAGCACGTGTTCAGTTGCACATACCCTGTGACTCTAGTTGACGCGAATAAGGGTAGAGATAGGCAGCCATGAATGCCAGATGGTGCGTGAAGTATCCTAAAAATGCTAATCCTATAAATAATTAAATCTTCATCTTTGAGTGCATCAAATGCGTACGCTGGAAAACAGGTGCAGATGAAATTGCGAATCAAAGGTGCTTGTTTCGAATTTTTAAATTGCAGATGACTTCGCTCTGCTTCTACCAATTCCAAGAGCGCCTTTCGACGACTTTCCGGAGGCTTTATTGACATGATCCACTCGTCCTTACGGCTGCCACTTCGAGCACCTGGAGGTCGCTTACTTGTTCAAGGGCAAACCGAACGTTCTCTTTCTCATGCATGAAGAACTGTAAAGAGACATACGAGGCGCGATGCATCATTTGGCTAAATTTATCGGCGAACACTACGGAAACATGCTTAAAGAATGTGATATAAAAGTGGATACGCAATTGGACGCTATCGTCCGAAGGAGTAGCGCTGAAAGCATGAGAAAAGTCACAGCGTTCAACCTCGGCGGACATCCCGACCCGGAGGTTGACAAGCAACTGAAGAGCCTGGATGTCTCGTCGAGAGTGGGCAACGGAGGAGACACGAAGCTCTATCATTTTGTCAGGAACGCCAAGGGGGGACAGTGGAATGAGCACTTCTCGCTCGAGCAGCTACAACGTATGGAAGACAGCATCGTGGAAAAAAACGAGTTGTTCTAGCTTTATTATGGACCCTTGGTGCGACATGCGGGCGGACGCATTGAGTTTGCGCTGATTTTGAGGCCACGAACCGCGTGACCTTTCACTAGTGTTCACGAGCATTTTCTTTCCTACAATAAAATATTCACAAGTTGGACAGCGATCTGATACATGTTATTTTATGTGTAGCGGTGCGTTTGTGTGAATTCTAATTGATAGCATGCAGTGGACATTGAGTGAAATGCAAATATCCAAGAAAAAGAAAAAACTGACCGCATTTCTCGGCGCTTCACTGCAAATGACGTCTGGAATCATAAGCGGAGCTGTGCTATGTCAGTAAAGGCACGATATCATAAAATTTTTGACAATCATTGAGCGAAGGTATGTGTTGATATGTGTTCTCTGCTGGGCAATCACTGGTCTCACCTGAACCAAAAGCTGTTAGAGACGCTCCTCAAAGAAATGAAGTAATGTAAGAGATGTTCTTTTAAATACTTATTTCCCGAATGACTTCTCCGTTCTTGCATAGTACGCGTGAAGTGCAGTTTCTCGAGCCTTCGCTAATGTGCTTTCTTATTCCTCCGCAGTACCAGTTCAATGTCCCACACTATATGCCTCGGGTAAAGGTATCTGGCTTATCAATTTCCGCTGAAAGTTTTATCCGTACCGCCCATGCAAGTATACTGCTCATTAGGAACGCGTGAGTTGGGATCACGCCCACTAGGTGCGAGCCATGGTGGTGAGCGTTAATGATCAACAGGTTGAGCGCCTCTACAAAATTAAGATTGTACAGGTCTTCGCCCCTACATCCGGTCATGATGACCAGGAAGTCGAAAGCTTCTATGAAGACGTGGAATCGGCGATGGGTAGCGTGAAAACTAAATGCACTATACTAATGGGCGAATTTAATGCCAAGGTAGGCAAGAAGCAGGCTGGAGACAAGGCAGTGGGCGAATATGGCATAGGCACTAGGAATAACAGGGGAGAGTTATTAGTTGAGTATGTGGAACAGAATAATATGAGGATAATGAATACCTCTTTCCGCAAGCGGGATAGTCGAAAGTGGACGTGGAGGAGCCCGAACGGCGAGACTAGAAATGAAATAGACTTCATACTCTGCGCTAACCCTGGCATCATACAAGATGTGGACGTGCTCGGCAAGGTACGCTGCAGTGACCACAGGATGGTAAGAACTCGAATTAGCCTAGCCCTGAGGAGGGAACGGAAGAAACTGGTACATAAGAAGCCGATCAATGAGTTAGCGGTAAGAGGGAAAATAGAGGAATTACAGATCAAGCTACATAACAGGTATTCGGCTTTAACTCAGGAAGAGGACCTTAGTGTTGAAGCAATGAACGACAACCTTGTGGGTATCATTAAGGAGTATGCAATGGAAGTCGGTAGTAACTCCGTTAGGCAGGATACCAGCAAACTATCGCAGGAGACGAAAGATCTGATCAAGAAACGCCAATGTATGAAAGCATCTAACCCTACAGCTAGAATAGAACTGGCAGAACTTTCGAAGTTAATCAACAAGCGTAAGACAGCTGACATAAGGAAGTATAATATGGATAGAATTGAACATGCCCTCAGGAACGGAGGAATCCTAAAAACAGTGAAGAAGAAACAACGAATTCGAAAGAATCAGATGTATGCGTTAAGAGACAAAGCCGGCAATATCATCACTAATATGGATGAGATAGTTCAAGTGGCTGAGGAGTTCTATAGAGATTTATACAGTACCAGTGGCACCCACGACGATAATGGAAGAGAAAATAGTCTAGAGGAATTCGAAATCCCAAAGGTAACGCCGGAAGAAGTAAAGAAAGCCTTGGGAGCAATGGAAAGGGGGAAGGCAGCTGGGAAGGATCAGGTAACAGCAGATTTCTTGAAGGATGGTGGACAGATTGTTCTAGAGAAACTGGCCACCCTGTATACGCAATGCCTCACGACCTCGAGCGTACCGGAACCTTGGAAGAACGCTAACATAATCCTAATCCATAAGAAAGGGGACGCCAAAGACTTGAAAAATTATAGACCGTTCAGCTTACTGTCCGTTGCCTACAAAGTATTTACTAAGGTAATCGCAAATAGAATCAGGAGCACCTTAGACTTTTGTCAACCAAAGGACCAGGCAGGATTCCGTAAAGGCTACTCAACAATAGACCATATTCACACTATCAATCAAGTGATAGAGAAATGTGCAGAATATAACCAACCCTTATATATAGCTTTCATTGATTACGAGAAAGCGCTTGATTCAGTCGAAACCTCAGCAGTCATGGAGGCATTACGGAATCAGGGTGTAGATGAGCCATATGTAAAAATACTGAAAGATATCTATAGCGGCTCCACAGCCACCTAAGTCCTCCATAAAGCAAGCAAAAAAATCCCAATAAGAAAGGCGTCAGGCAGGGAGATACGATATCTCCAATGCTATTCACAGCGTATTTACAGGAGGTATTCAGAGACCTCAATTGGGAAGAATTGGGGATAAAAGTTAATGGAGAATACCTTAGTAACTTGCGATTCGCTGATGATATTGCCTTGCTTAGTAACTCAGGGGACCAATTGCAAAATTGCAATGCATGCTCACTGACCTGGAGAGGCAAAGAAGAAGAGTGGGTCTAAAAATTAATCTGCAGAAAACTAAAGTAATGCTTAACAGTCTCGGAAGAGAACAGCAATTTACAATAGGCAGTGAGGCACTGGAAGTCGTAAGGGAATACATCTACTTAGGGCAGGCAATGAC
Source organism: Dermacentor variabilis (assembly GCF_050947875.1). NCBI lineage: Eukaryota > Metazoa > Arthropoda > Arachnida > Ixodida > Ixodidae > Dermacentor > Dermacentor variabilis. The sequence goes on from NC_134573.1 coordinate 82,100,308, forward strand.
GGCTGATCCGGATCATGAGACGGAAATAATCAGAAGAATAAGAATGGGCTGGGGTGCGTTTGGCAGGCATTCTCAGATCATGAACAGCAGGTCGCCATTATTCCTCAAGAGAAAAGTATATAATAGCTGTGTCTTACCAGTACTCACATACGGGGCAGAAACCTGGAGGCTTACGAAAAGCGTTCTACTCAAATTGAGGACGACGCAACGAGCTATGGAAAGAAGAATGATAGGTGTAACGTTAAGGGATAAGAAAAGAGCAGATTGGGTGAGGGAACAAACGCGAGTTAATGACATCTTAGTTGAAATAAAGAAAAAGAAATGGCATGGGCAGGACATGTAATGAGGAGGGAAGATAACCGATGGTGATTAAGGGTTACGGACTTGATCCCAAGGGAAGGGAAGCGTAGCAGGGGGCGGCAGAAAGTTAGGTGGGCGGATGAGATTAAGAAGTTTGCAGGGACGACATGGCCACAATTAGTACATGACCGGGGTTGTTGGAGAAGTATGGGGGAGGCCTTTGCCCTGCAGTGGGCGTAACCAGGCTGATGATGATGATGATGACATTCTGCACTTACAATCGTCCCTGGAAAACAACAGCTTCCACCTGCGGGCGCTGGAAATTACGATAGGTCTGTAAGAGTAAAAGAGTAAACGTTTTGAGTGCGGTATATTAGAAGGAATTGCGGTGATGAGGCGCTTTGGCTTCGAAGGAAAGTAAAGGAATTGGTATGTGTAAAGTACGGCAGGTCGAAGAGTTAGAGTAGGAATCACATACCCGCAGCTACATGCGGTCGCAGATTATATATATATCTATATATATATATATATATATATATATATATATATATATATATATATATATATATATATATATATATATATATATATATATATATATATATATATTGATTGATTCCGCGCGACAATGCAAGCGTCCATTAAGACACAAGATAACCTTGCTAGAACTCATCATGGGTTCCCAGTCTTTAGTCAGCGATTAAAACTACATTTCAACATACTAGCGCAGAGTGATCACCTTAAGGTTATTTTTCCAGGACCACGTTGGGTAGTTTTCTGAAGATCTAGTAATCTGCATGACACGTTAGCCTCATCTAATACGAGGATTCCCGAGACTGCGGTTTGCCTACCTTGCAAGAAGACACCGTGCAAGGTTTGCGCACCATGACATCATGTATTGCCAAAAGCACTGCTTCCGTCTTCCGTAATGAAAGTAAATGTAATTTCATGTGCGACATTACCAACTGCATCTATTTGCTCGAATGTTGCGTTTGTCACCGCACCTGCAACCATGCGCGACGCGACCACATACCGTGCCGGTGAACGTGCGGGTGCTGCTCGCCTTGCTCTGAAGCTGCTTTAAGCAGCTTTTTTTTCCCTTTTCCTTCAGTGGGTATCGTAATAAAGACATTTTGTCGTTTTGTAATATAGTGGTGGTGGTGCTGGTGATGTTGCTACAGGCGGGTTTAGCATTGATGGGTGTTAGTTTGGGCTAGTTTGCTTTCCATAATGTCAAGTGGTGCAGAGCGAAGCAAGGCGCAGGGACAGTGAATAGGCCAGAACGAGAGCTATTAGCCTGGCTGACCAGGCCGGCCATTGCGGCGCCTCTGCATATATTTATGCGCCGAATATTCCACCATGCGCCCATAAGTACTGTCCGTCACAAAAATATGAGATCAATGGGTCAGAATTCCGCAGCCATTCTTTTGATTCTGGTGCGGTGAACGGGCGAGCGTAGTACCGTAGTAGCGTAGTTCGCATTTGCTCTGCCGCGCAGTGTCTATAGGATGGCGAGGAACGGCTGCCAAACTCGTTGATATATGAAAAACAGGCTGCTCCATGGCAGGGCGTTACGCTCTATTCTTTTCAACATCATCAATCGTAAAGTAACCAACCTCCTGTATGCGTCAATCCAACGGTCGATGTACGCACGAACTACGCTGGGAACGCGGAGGCGCATCTCGACTCAATGTCAAGCCGTCAAGGCTCGTCAACATGAGGGAAAAGGAATTCAGTTCTAGCTTGTTTTCGCCAGCCGAGAGCAAGATCGTAGCTTTAATCAGTTTTGTGAATCTTGCAAACAATGTCCCAAGCGCAGTAACCTATGTCACAAGGGGAGGTTCACGATCTGCCGAGATGGCGATTCCTGTAATGGAAATTAGATGACTGAGTGCCAAGTTTGGTTATAAGCTTCTCGGAATAGAATCGCGCACCCCTCCCACCTCCAGTAGGCTCAAGCAAAGATGTCTTCAAATACGATTGCCTTAACGTTCCAGTCATAAACATGTACCGTAGTCGTGATGGCTAAGAAAATAATTAAGCAGTTTGTATAGAATAACAAGAATTAAGAACAACAAAGACTTATCTCATACTGGAACTGAGCTTGCGCCGGGCCGCGTACTTTGTGAACTGCCTACCAAAAGCAGGTGGCTTTGAAAGGCAGCTGGTTATAAAAGACAGTAACCCAGAGTGAAACGAGTTGCGACTTTCAGCTGTCTGTACACGAAAATGCAATGGTCAGTACTTGTTTTCTTTTAATACTGCATGTCAATCTCAGCTTGGGTATTTACACCTTTACAATGTCGTGGGCTTGACAACTTACTTTCGTGGTGCGGCATTACTGGTAGCGATCTTGTGGCCTTTTACGCTGCCACAGAAGGGAATAACGATGAACTGAACCAAGGACCCCATAACGCAAAAGTATTCCTATATGTTTTTATTCCAATCTTCTGACGTCAAATTTGCGTAACCGCCGATGCAATCATCGGGCTGTGACCCATCGGGTTTTCTTAACAGACGAATCAAACGCTCTCCTAGTTTATAGCAGGTCAGTTCTGTTTGCTTTTAAAAAATAATAACGCTGCCTCCACAGAGCGGCATGTCTTATCTAATTGGCTGACAAGAAGCGAGGAGTAGGCTCCAGCGGAAAGGGGTTCGATGGGCCCGAGTCAGTGCACTGAAAATCGATAACCGCATGAAGATGGTGGTATTGGCGTCTGCAGTCGGTCCGCTTTCCCTTACGTAGCTTGAGATGGCTGGTCGAGCGTATTGCATCGCGATGCGGCTAGCGCTTGAGGCAGCCGGCAGCAGCAGCTCGCGCAGGCGCAGGTGCTCGAGGGGTGGGGTCTTGAACGGCGTCGTCTTCTACGGTGCCGCGCGCGGTCCGCGTTGTCGGGAAGCGTGCTACTCGGGGGCAGTGAGCCGATATCATCTTTACTGCGTGAAATGAGCCAGTATTATCTACTAAGCGTTGTGCGACGCCCATTGATACGCCTCGAACATAAGTTCATAGCTGAAACGTGCAGTGCAATTATAGACGATGTACTGATTCCATACGTTCTTGATGGCCTGTTCCCAGAAGGCGACTATATATTCCAGCAAGATATGTCGCCGATCCACAATGCTCGTGTTGTGCAAGAACTGCTCGAAGAGCGCGCCGTCACACTCCTGGATTGGCCGGCCCCATCCGCAGGCGTCAAGATCATTTAAAATGACTGTAGTTCATTGAAAGTATCGCTGGCGCACCATCCTCACCATCAGTCGCCCGAGGATAGGCTTTCGGCTACCATCGTCAGCGAGTGAGACGTGCTGCGAATGAACACATAACTGAACAAATCACTCTACACTTCACTGCCTTCCAGGATGAGCGCGTTCATCGCTGCCGCTGGGGACATGACGAGACACTAAGTGAAGTTTGGGGCGTGACGCATCCAATTCCCCTCCGGTGGGCAGGGTCTGCTTGGTGTAGTGATTGATTGTCGAGAAAAAAGTCACTTCCCGCTCATTGTCTTAACCTTTAAAACAATCCTTGTTTCATCGTGTTGGATCCCCATAGTTATCATTGTAGAGTGTTTCGCTTTCCTTCCGAGTCAGATGAAGACTTAGCACGTTGCGCTCACATCGTGTTGCATCTTGTCGCTGCTTATTACCCTAGCGCACACATTGAAGAAATATACGTGAGCACACTCATTACCCCGGCCTTTCGAAAGAACGAACGAAGTATGCTTCCAGAAGAAGTTTGTGGAACTCTATCATCGGCAATGAAGTCTCAGAGTTTGGCGTCGCACTACGTTTACTAAATCAATCAGCTCAGTTCCCGCAGTAACGATTAAATCGGTACACTGCCCCTGACAGTAGCACGGTTCCCAATAATGCGGCCAGCCCCGGCCGCATTATTGCCGCCCTGACTCTAACGCTCGCCGTATCGCGATGCAATACATTACAAGTTTTCCCCTAAGTGTGAAACAGACTGTACATTGCTAGAAGGTTTATCAGTGTTCGGTTTGTGCGCTCGGTATGCCCACATGTTTGCCGATGATAAGCTGTTGAGTGTCGGATCGTGGAGGCACACGAACGCCGTAATTCTTCCACAACATCGGCAATTATTTCGCAACCAAGGTCACGTATTATCACGCGAGGCGCCCCATGTCGGGGTGTGATTGAATGCAGCAAAAACTGAGAAACCTGGGCTCCAGTGGCGGAGGATAGAGCTACCGTCTCACAATACCGCGTCACATAGCCAGCACACACAGCGATCCACCGGTTGCCTCTTGACGAACGCGGGAACGGTCCGATACGGTCTATGCCGACTCCTTCAAAGGGGGCACAGCGGGGCTTTACTGCCTGCAGGTAACCGACTGGAGCTGAGGTAGATCACGTGTAGCTCTGGTACTTCTACAACTAGCCACAAAGGTATCCATTGTTTTCAGCATTTGAGGCCAGTAGAATCTTTCTTTCGAACGAGTAAGTGTTCGCGCGGGCCTTAAGTGCCTGAGGTCGTGTCATCGCGAGTAACGCGCATTGACGCATGTGTACAATTACTCCGGAACCACCAGTATAAAGCGCGCTCCCGTCGTTGTGAAGTTACTCTTGTAAAGAAGAACATCTCGGAGGCAAAACTGACCTGAGGTTAAAGGCCCTTGTGTGACAGAGAAATGAGCATTCAAGCATTGGTCCTTGCGCTGCTATGCGGCGAATGTCATGCCATCGGAAAAGTCACGCGAAAGAGAAGCGATGAGGAAACCAAAGTTGTAGTCTTCACAAACCGTCGTACGTAGTGGAGTCCAGGAAAGGCATTCCGCGTCCGCGTATCGACGGTCACTCTAGTACGAAGTAGTAAACGCATAATCCTGCAGACCAAGGGCCCATCGCGCGAGGCGACCGGACGGGTCACAAAGATTGACCAGCCAGCACAGAGAGGGGTGATCTGTAACGATGCTGAACAGGTGAACATAGAAGTACGAGCGAAACTGTTGCACGGCAAATATTACTGCTAGACATTCTTGCTCCGTCACATTGCAGTTTCGTTCAGGCTTGCATAAAGAACGACTTGCGTACGCGACGACAAGTTCGTCGTTTCTAGAGCGCTGAACGAGGACGGCACGATGCCGGCGCCACTGGCGTCGGTGTGAACTTCTGTTGCTGACGAAGGATCGAGGTGCCGGAGTATAGGCTGTGAAGTCAACAAAAGCTCAGCTGGCGAAAAGCAGCTTCACACTCAGGGGTGCACCGAAACGGAGTGTTCTTACGTAGAAGATTCGTCAAAGGGAGAGCGACATCAGCGAAACCGGGTATGTACCGCCGCAAATATGAGCAGAGCCCTAGGATGCTACGAAAATGCTTGACAGATTTAAATTGCTCGAAGGATTCAACGGCTGCTGTCTTCTTTGGTTGGGTCTAATGTCATCCCTATTGACGAGATGTCCCAGCACCACACTTTGGCGCTCAACAAGATGGCCATATTTTAGGGAATTTTTGAGGCCAGCCTTTTCGATACAGTCGTGTACAACAGCGAGACGACTGTGGTGCCCCTGGAATGTGCGTCCAAAAATTACGACATCATCAGGGTAGCACATACAAATCTAGCACTGCTGTTCGTCTGTGTAGCATATTTAACAAACAGGGTAAGTGTTTGCTTGAGGCGTTGTTCTGCACCGTACTTTATATTATCTGAGAGGGTTGAGCAGATTCATTGCCTCACATCGCACATCGCATCGCGACAGAAGTATTACACTTTAGCTTGGCGGTGACGCTCGTCTCCTGAAATCATGCGTTCGGGACCCTCAAATATTTTCATCACGGTTATTAACGGAGCAATTTGGGAAATTCTTGCGGTATCACGCTCCTCACAGAGCCCCTAAACAACTTCCAACAGGTAACCAAAATTTGTTATTGTGGCCTGGCGAGATGCCCTCGAAGTCTGTTCGACGTGACACCTCGAAAAATGGCATTTCCGGAAACAACGAAAGCAGAAGCACTTAAGTTTAGACCGTAATAATTGTAAAGGCAAGACGCGGTAGAAAATTACCAATACGAGTGTTTTACTGGTTGTCTAAATTTAGCAAGAATGTGCTTCTGGGATACTTCTAATATAGTACAATATGGCATGGTCAGAAAAAGCGTGCATAGAGAAGCGAGCATAAGCGTCCATTAAGAGGGTAAAACATGAGAGATATTACTAGTCACAGGGGTGCTAGTTTAGCTGCGCCCCCAAGCTGCTACGAAAACCGAACATGTAAATGTCACCCGTGTTCTTCAAAGATATCTTTATAACTTCCGTGCGTCACCACATAGATTCTCGCTGTTAGAAACTCTTGGGACACGTCCTTCATTCGGCTTGTATGCGCGTCGAAACGCCAGCGCGATCAGCGAGCGTGCTTTTCTTTCCAGGAACGCAATTTTGCAAGGTTCAAGCCGAACAGACGTGGCTACTTAACTTCGCTGTTAACTCAGAGCTTTCGATCGCTGCTTTTTGACGCCTTTGAGACGGAAATCTTTTCGCCGTAATTAAATTAATATGCTTGTATTCCTAATCGAATTTGTCCCTATTTCTCATGCGCACGTTTTGAGGAAATGAAATAAACCCTTTGGTCATTTACCAATTTATTGATTCGTTTATTCATGCTTTTCTCACATATTAGGCCTCAAAGCAAAATACAGGCCAAAAGAAAGTGCCATGCAGTGGAAACGTCGTGCTTGGTTTCCTCTGATTGCGATTTTATCGTGCTTCTAAACCTCTTAGGCTGTCTTTGAACAGGAGTGCCCCAAGATAGGAAGCTGCAATGATTAGTGTCTCGTCAGGGCGCATGCAGTAGACCCAAATAGTGTATTTGCGTTTGGGTCTCCAGGCGCACGTAACGCTTAAGTTCAAAAATATTGTGCGTGCTTCAAATGCCCCAAATCTGATTTGCGTCATCTCAACGTTTCCCGGAACATCTTTAAAATAAGAAGAACGCGTCAGCACCATCTCATCGAAAATTAAAAACTACCAGGTATACTTTTCATTCTGTAAATTATTACGTGTGTTTTTCTTTATTTATTTTTTCACGTGCATAATATGCTTCAATTTTCTTTTCGCGTGAAGGAAGGGCACTCAAATCGCGTTATCACTAACGTAAGCCAATGAGACAATAAGAGCTTAGGGAGCCCGGTCTACCCCTCTAACGTGGGGTAGCCCGGGCACCCTAAACTCTTATTGTCTGATTGTGTATGTGTGTATGTGCGCGCACGCTTGTGTGTGTGTGTGTACGCGCGTGCATGTGTGTTCTTTAGCCGTGCGCCCAGACCTGAGTGCTAGAGCGTCCATGCATTATGGCGAGGACATGGGCCCTATAACGTAAAACTATTCCAAGATGTTTCTATTCCAATCTCCTGACGTCAACTTTGCGTAACCACCAACGCAAGCACCGGGCGGTCACCCGCAGGGTTGTCTGAACAGACCTATCAAACACTCTCCTCGTTCATAGGAGGTCACTTTTATTTGCTTGAAAAACGAATAACATTGCCTACACTGAGCGGCTTGTCGTATCTAATTGGCTGACAAGAGGCGAGGAGAACGCTCAAGTGGAGAGGGATTCGATGGGGCCGAGCCACTGCACTGAAAGTCGATAACCGGATGGAGAGGGTGGTGCCGGCGTCTACGATTGGTGGGCTTTCCCTTACTTAGCTTGCGGTGGCTGGTCGAAAATCGCGGCGGCATGCAACGGAAGCTCAAGAATGACGCTAAAAGAGACCCTCAGCAAAGAAGAGTTTGCAGAATGAGGGGGTAAACGTGCCGAAAGTGCTCGAAAACGTTACACGGCCACGCAAGAAGTTTTATTATACGCAAATGCACCCATGCTCTCCGGCAGGTGCGCGTAGCAAGCGTCTGAGCGATCGGCGGCAGCCATCTTCTATTCCTTTCGGAACGGGGCAGCATGCGGCTATTCCGAAGAAAATTCAGTTTTGTTCGGCATATTAATGAATCTTTATCGCGTACACGTCACTTTGACGCGGTGAGTTCTTGCAGTTTTGTGACGTCGCGTGACAGGCAGGTGAAGTGGGTGCAGCCCGAAAATTTTTACCAATAGCCGAGGGATAATGGCGCAAAGGGGTCGAATCAGAAATAACTGTTTTTCTTTTTTCTGTCAAATCATGCATAATCAGTGAGTACACATCATATCAGATGGGGAGGTATCGTGGTTTTCGTGACGTCGCGTGACAGACAGGTGAAGTGGGGATGGTCGAAAAAAGTTTTTGACCAATCGTGGAGGGCTGATAGCAGAATTGGAATAGAAAAGTTTGGAATAGTTTTACGTTATAGCGCCCCAGGGATCAAACCCGCGATTTCGTGATCAGCGGCTGAATAGATTTCTCTGGAAGGCACCGCCATAGCCGATTCCTCGTTCCATCGTGTTGCTCATCGCAAAAGTATACCACGGAAACACGAGTGACCCTTTCTGCTGGGACCGAATCCTGTCGGATCGAAAGAACCGAGAGCGATTCGATAAACATGACTCTGGGAGGAGATCATGAAATGGTTGCCTACTCTACGACCCGCTAGTGCAATTTACGTTTATTGCGCTAACAGTTATATGAGCACTCGAGGCGTGGCCCCAACATGGAAGCCGTCGCAGTCCAGCTTGCCGAGGCCGCTCGTTTCACGCACCCAGCTTTGGAGTTCACGTGATCAGATGCAAGGTGATATAAGGCGCCAATGTGAAGGTGAGACGGGGAAGGATGTGTGAATGCGCTCTTCTTGACCGTGCACACTCAGCATTGCGCCCGCTGCAGGAGGTCTGGTGCAAGCCGTGCAGGAATCGCTAGAGCAGGCGATCTGTAAACAGGGTAGGAAGTAAGGTAATAACATCAATAATAATAATTATGGGGTTTTACGTGCCAAAACCACTTTCTCATTATGAGGCACGCCGTAGAGGAGGACTCCGGAAATTTCGACCACCTGGGGTTCTTTAACGTGCACCTAAATCTAAGCACACGGGTGTTTTCGCATTTCGCCCCCATCTATATGCGGCCGCCATGGCCGGGATTCGATCCCGCGACCTCGGGCTCAGCAGCCCAACACCACAACCACTGAGCAACCACGGCGGGTTAATAACATCAAAGTCGGTTCCTGATGTCAATTTCGCCACTCGTAGGGAGAGTCCGTGTTATAGTGGATCAGTGGCCACGGCTACCCATTTGTTCCCAGGCGGTGAAGTAGGAAAGAGGTCGACGAGATCTAACCCAATACGGAATCAGCTTGAGATGAATGGCAAGTACCAACCGAGGCGACAATGTCTGAAGATAATTCAACCTCCAGTCGAAGTTGATGAAAAACAACTTCAAGGTGACAACAAGCCCCACCCTCCCTGGCAACGCGGTAACGACGGCAAAGGCCAGTCTCACGACCCTGAGAGGCTGACCTTCACGGAGAACAAACAAGTGTCGACGACTTTCGCCGCAGGACCACGAACCCATGTTTCCAGACTGCCTCATCCTTGCTTCGAAGGTACCCGCCGAGGTTGCTTAGTGGCTATGGTGTTGGGCTGCTAAGCACGGGGTGCCGAAATTAACGGGTACATTTCGATGGGGGCGAAATGCGAAAACACCCGTGTACTTAGATTCATGTGCATGTTGAAGAACCTCAGGTGGTCCAATGTTTCGGAGTCACCCACTACAGTCAGCTACATAATCAGATCTTTGTTGTGGCATGTGACACCCCATAAATAAATTTTATTGCTCGGAAGGTCGGGGATCAGAGCCAGAGTCCAGAAAGGTGGCGCGACCTTGGACGGAGTTCTGTGGACACTACGACCACTCTGATTGGCGGTAACAAGGTCATTTCATTTTTTTTGTAGAGTATAGGGAAAATAACTATTTGAAAAGCGGAAACCTTTGAGGCAGTGAAGTGTGCGGGCATACGTGCTATGGCATTTAGCGAACTCAAACATTTGAAGTGCTTCTACACGGGGTGCGCTCCCATATCTGGAGCCAGTTGTGTACATAGGAGAGGTAAAGCCGTTTCTAGTTTCTTTCAACCTCCCGGAGTCACCTTCTCACCAACAAGCAACACAAGGCGTCAGATATATGGACGACGGCGTGGGGCTGCTTAGTCGGCTTTGTGCGACACCCCGTTATAGCGCAGGCCAGCTACCATGTTACAGGCTCCCCGGCATTGTAGGCAAGCGACCCTATGAGTAACGTTAGTTCAGACCAGGCACCCTAGAACCAGAACACAATAGCCTATAATCGTCCCAGGTATTATAGGGTTGCTGCCTGTGCGTGAATTTCGGTAACATTTTACTGTTTACAGATCGCCTGCTTTAGCGATTCCTGCACGGCATCATGCGGCGCTTTGTACAACTACCATGCGTTTGAATAATTTTTGTGTTGCATGTGTGTTGATGCCGAAAGAAAATCAGGAAAGGAGTCCATCCTAAAGACCTTACCGCTACCGATTTTTTACCCGGCAGTTGTAACGTAGTACGATGCCGTTCGGTCATCATTTTACCTGCGTCGCACCCACAGAAATACAGCAGATAACCACACCTCCTGCAGCGGGCGCAATGCTGAGTGTGCACGGTCAAGAAAAGCGCATCCAGACATCCTTCCTCGACTCGCCCTCACATTGGCGCCTTGTATCACCTTGCATCTGATCACGTGACCTCCAAAGCTGGGTGCGTGAAACGAGCGGCCTCGGCAAGCTGGACTGCGACGGCTTCCATGTGGGGACACGCCTCGAGCGCTCATATAACTGTTAGCGCAATAAATGTAAATTACACTAGCGGGTCGTAGAGTAGGCAACCATTTCATGATCTCCTCCCAGAGTCATGTTTCTCGAATCGCTCTCGGTTTTTTTGATCCGACAGGATTCGCTCCTAGCAGAAAGGGTCACTCGTCTTTCCGTGGTATACTTTTGCTATGAGCAACACGATCGAACGAGGAATCGGCTATGGCGGTGTCTTCGAGAGAAATCTGTTCAGCCGCTGATCACGAAATCGTGGGTTTGATCCCTGTCCGTGCAGTAATGCGAGGACGCTCTAGCATTCAGGCCTAGGCGCACGGCAAAAGGACACACACAAACACGCACGCACACAAACACCGGCACGCACGCACACACACGCGCGCGTGCGCGCACTTACACACATACACAATCAGACAATAAGAGTTTAGGGTGGCCGGTATACCCCGCGTTAGAGGGGTAGACCGGGCACCCTAAGCTATCATTGTCTCATTGGCTTGCGTTAGCGACAACGCAATTACAGTGCCCTTCATGCCTGCGAAAAGAAAATGGAAGCATATTGTGCACGAGAAAAAATAAATAAATAAATAAAACACATGTAATATTTTGCAGAATGAAAAATATACCTGGTAGTTTCTTATTTTCGATGAAATGGCACTGACGCGTTCTTCTAATTTTTATATATGTTCCGGGAAACGTTGAGATAATGCAAAGCAGATTTGTGGCGCTTGACACACGCACAATATTTTTCAACTTAAGCGTTAGGTGCGTCTGGACAACCAAACACAAATATACTATTACGATATGATCAAGCGATGCTCAAGAAATGAGCCGCCGCGAGCATGACGACGAAGTGGCTCTGTGCCCTTGGCGAGCGAGTGTCGCCCTGGCTGCCTGGCTCCAGTGAAAATAGCCTGTAAATAGCGTCTTCTGTTTGTGTCTTTCCACACGCAACATTTAGGTGGAGGTCAGCGATCCCCGTCCTCACCAAGGAACTCAGAAGTGGTCGGCACACCGAGCTTGTCACCTCTGCAACGGCTTCTGCTTGTCGCACTGCTCCAATCGTCACGGTCTCCCCACATCGCGACCCAGGTGTGTTCTCTGGCCTGGAGCGACAGGATGTTGACTGGATCAAAGCTTATGAACACGCCAGTGCTAATAACAGGTGGGACCCAACGATTATGCTCGCCTATGTCATCTTTTATCTCGGCGGCACCCCACGCGTGTGGCACCAAACGCATGACGACGAGATTACCAGTTGGGACAAGTTCAAAGAGAAGTTACGGGAACTGTTCGGCGACCCCATTGGGCGCGAGCCTGCAGCGAGAAAGGCTCTTGCGTCTAGAGTTCAGTCATCTACGGAGCCGTACGTTTCCTACATCCGCGACGTCTTGGCTCTATGCCGCAAAGCTGACGATGTTGACGAGCCGATAAAGTGTCACATGTTCTAAAAGGCATCGCCGACGACGCTTTCAATTTGCTTGTTTTCGGCAACGTCTCGACTATCGACACCATCATCAAAGAATGCGGTCACCTTGAACAAGCTAAGAGCCGTCTTATCACAAACAACACCACGAGGCTACTCAACACTGCTGCTACGTCGACATGTCAGGGTCGACCACGTCAGACCACCACCTGTGACGACGTCACCCGTATTGTTCGCCGCGAACTCGAGGCCACCTGTTCGTGAGTTTTCTCCTCGACGCCTCCTGATCCGCCAGCAACCACCATTGCGATAATCCAGGCCGTCGTCCGACAGGAATTTGAGAACATGGGTCTTAACTCCGTGTGTTCCACGTCTCAACCCTGCGTTCCCCAGTTCTCTAGCGGCCCTCCTCGCCCTCGGCATTCCTTTTCCGCCGCATCTCGCCGCAACCCGTCCGATTGGCGTACCCCTGATGACCGGCTGATCTGCTTCCACTGCTGTCGCATCGGCCACGTTGCTCGTCACTGCCGCAACCGATGGCCACCACCTCCTCGGACATACACCGCCGCTTATTCCCACACCTTTGGACCTTCCGTTCCCTGTACCACCCGCCATGAATCCACTGCCGCTGATGCTCCTGCTCCTAACCTTCGGTACAGCCGCTCGCCCTCACCTCGACGCCATCAGTCTCGTTCGCCCCAACCCCGTCGCTTCTCTTCGCCGCCTATCGCCTCCCGGATCCAGCCGGAAAACAAGGCACTGCAGCTTCTGGAGGTGAAGCTGCGTTGTCGACCCCGCTCTCAAATCCTCTGCTCACGTTACCCACGAACCGAAACCTTCTTGACGTTGACGTTGACGGCTATCCTGTCACGGCACTCATCGATAGAGGAGCACATCTTTCAATTATGAGTGCTGCCTGCCGACGACGACTGAACAAGCTCCTCACCACAGCGTCGGCAAGTGTCGCCCGCATTGCGAATGGCGGTACTGTGCCTATCATCGGCATGTGTACGGCACGCGTCAGCATCGCCCGCCGCCACACTCCTGTCCTCTTCACCGTAATTGCTCATTGCCCCCAAGACCTCATTCTCGGCCTCGATTTTCTCTCCGCACATTCTGCTCTTACTGACTCCTCTTCCAGTACCCTTCGCCTTGAGTTGCCGATGCTCGCAGAACCGTCTGACGCACCCCGCTGCCGCTAACGTCCCACCGGCTTTCTTCGCCTGCAGCCAAAGTCAATAGCCCACATTGAACGGTTGTCTTTCCCACCAGTTCCTGATTGCGAGTACCTCTTCACTCCTCTGCCCGACATTCCAATAAGGTATGACGTTACAGTGCCTCACAGTATACTTAATATTACTGGGAACCGCACTCGCATGCCTGTCTGTAACTTTGGATTGGGAAAGCAAATTCTACCGCAAGGTATTTGCCTTGGCACAGCTGATTGTCTCGGCGACCAATACGTGGCAGCGTTATCGACCGATGGCTCTCGCGAGCTTAGCGGGCCCCTCGCGCCAGCCTCGGATGCCAATCCCAATATAAAGAAAATGGTTGCGACGGACGTGTCCTCGGCGCAGGCTGAAGAGCCTTGCCAAGTATTATCGTCCTACCGAGATATTTTCGACATGGACGATCACCCTTTAGGCCAGACGCTCGCGGTCAAGCATCGGATTCTCACTGGGGATGCTACGCCTATTCACCGACGACCATATCGAGTTTCTGCGTCAGAACGCCGAGTAATTCGAAACGAAGTCAACAAAATGCTCGATAAAAACATCATTGAGCCTTTATCGAGTCCCTGGGCGTCACCTGTGGTGTTGGTTAAGAAGAAGGACGGCACGTGGCGCTTCTGTGTAGACTACCGTCATCTGAACAACATTACTAAGAAGGACGTCTACCCGCTCCCACGTATAGACGCCGCGCTTGACTGCCTGCATGGTTCCAGCTATTTCTCGTCTATTGATCTTCGTTCGGGATACTGGCAGATTGCTGTTGACGATATGGACAGAGAAAAAACCGCGTTCATCACACCTGATGGCCTATGCCAATTTAAGGTAATGCCGTTCGGATTATGTAACGCCGTGCCACCTTCGAGCGTATGATGGACTCCTTGCTCCAAGGTTTCAAATGGTCCACATGCCTCTGCTACCTCGACGACGTCATCGACTTCTCGCGAACGTTCGACACTCACCTTGAACGTCTCACAATTATACTTGATCTATTTCGAAAGGCGAAGCTGCAGCTTACCTCGTCCAAAAATGTCGTTTTGGCCACCGGCAAATTACTCATCTGGGCCATCTCGTTGATGCTTCCGGAGTACAGCCTGATCCCGTCAAAACTCGCGCTGACAGAGAGTTTCCGATTCCGAAGAGAGCCGCAGACGTTCGAAGTTTTGTAGGGCTATGCTCGTACTTTCGTCGTTTTGTTACAGATTTTGCGACGATTGCTAGACCCCTAACAAACCTTTTGAAGAAAGGCGTACAATTCTCTTGGGGCATGGTGAGGCCGCCGCCTTCTCTCGTCTCGTCACTCTTGGAACCTCACCACCCATTCTCGCCCACTTCGACCCTGATGCCCCTACAGAATTGCGTACAGATTCCAGCGGTCATGGCATAGGTGCCGTCTTAGCCCAGTGTCAGCGTGGCCAGGATCGCCTTATTGCTTATGCAAGCCGCCTCCTAGCACCATCGGAGCGCAACTATTCCATTACGGAACGAGAATGCCTTGCTGTTGTCTGGGCGGTTGCGAAGTTCCGTCCTAACCTTTACGGTCGCCCTTTTTCCGTAGTCACTGACCATCATGCTCTCTGCTGGCTCTCTTCGCTAAAAGATCCTACAGGCCGGCTTGGTCCATGTGCTTTGAGGCTACAAGAATTTTCATATTCTGTGGTGTACAAGTCTGGCCGCCTGTACCAAGACGCTAAAAGCTTGTCGCGTTACCCTGTTGACGACTCTGGCTCCTCTAATATTGCCAATGCTTCTTGCGTATTCTCTTTATCACAGCTGCTTCACTCCGCCGACGAGCAACGCCGTGACGCCTACATCAGAGTACTCATCGACCGTTTTGAGCACTCTCCAGCCGATGCTGCTCTACGCCTCTTCGTCCTCCGCGACGGTACTCTGTACCGTCGTAACCTTTATCCGGACGGCTCTCCGTTCCTACTTGTAATACCTAAACACTTCAGCTCCACCGTTATCGAAGAGCTCCACGACGCACCAACGGCAGGACATCTCAGCGTATCTCCAACATATGACCGTGTATGTCGCCGTTTTTTCTGGCCGGGCCTTGCTTGCCCGTTCCGCACGACGTTACGTCGCCGCTTGTGAAGTTTGTCAACGACGCACGAAGCCTTCCCAGCTCCCCGCTGGTTACCTGCAGTCGTTCGACATCCCTGCTGAGCCCTTTCATCTTGTCGGCTTAGACCCTCTCGGCCCATTTCCGGAATCTACATCAGGGAACAAGTGGGTTGCAGTCGCAGTGGACTACGCGACCCGCTACGCCGTAACCCGTGCTCTTCCGGCCAGTTGCGCAGCTGATGTTGCGGACTTCCTCCTACATGATATTATTTTGATGCATGGTGCTCCGCGTCAATGGCTAACAGACCGTGGCCGTAGGTTTTGGCCAAAGTCACCTACGACATCATGCGCGCGTTCTCAATACGGCATAAATTTACCACCTCCTACCATCCCCAAACGAACGGCCTCACAGAGCGCTTGAACCGCACCCTTACAGACATGCTATCCAAATACATTTCCCACTACCACCGTGACTGGGACCCTGGCTCTCCCTTACATTACCCTTGCATACAACTCTTCCCGTCTCGAAACTGCTGGCTTTTCACCGTTTTACCTCTTGTATGGCCGCGAACCAATGCTACCACTGGACAATGTGCTTCCGTCCGCCACAGCTTCAACTAGCGATTATGCCCGTGATGCAATCGCCCATGCTGACCACGCTCGCCAACTTGCGCGCGCTCGTCTACAAGTGTCTCAAGACAAGCAGAAGCAACTCTACGACCTCCGTCACCCTGATGTCCATTTTGTGCCCGGCAGCCTCGTGTTGCTTTGGTCACCTTCGCGTA
The DNA here is from genome assembly GCF_050947875.1 of Dermacentor variabilis. Classification (NCBI taxonomy): domain Eukaryota; kingdom Metazoa; phylum Arthropoda; class Arachnida; order Ixodida; family Ixodidae; genus Dermacentor; species Dermacentor variabilis. The sequence continues at coordinate 82,116,835 of NC_134573.1, forward strand.
AAGTTGGCCTATGTGAAAAACTCCTTTCTTGTTACACAGGTGCATATCGCGTGCTCCGCAAAGTGACCGATGTCACCTAAGAAATCGCTCTAGCCACTCCCACTACGTCCTCCCCTGAGACAATCAGTGACATTGTCCATGTCGTCCGACTCAAGCCCTACAACTCTCCACGCGCCTTGGATATTTAACAGCACCGTGACGGTGCTTTTACCATCGGGGGGGGGGGGGGGTTGTATTACGAAATGATCAAGCGATGCTCAAGAAACGAGCCGCCGCGAGAACGACGACTAAGTGGCTGTGCGCCCTTGGCGAGCGAGTGTCGGCCTGGCTGCCTGGTTGCAGTGTAAATAGCCTGTAAATAGCGTCTTTTGTCTGTCTCTTTCCACACGCAACAATACCATGTGGGTCTGCTGCATGCGCCCTGGCGAGACACTAATCATAGTAGCTTCCTATCTTAGGGCGCCCCTGTTCAAAGAAAGCCTAAGAGGTTTAGGCGCACGACAAAATTGCGATCAGTCGAAACCAAGCACGACGTTCCCACTGCGTGGCACTTTCTCTTAGCCTGTCTTTTGCTTTGTGACCTAATATGTGAGAAAAGCATGAATCAACCAATAAATAAATTGGGAAATGACGAAAGGTTTTATTTCATTTCATCAAAACGTGCGCATGAGTAATAGGGACAAATGCAATTTCGAAGACACGCATATTAATTTAATAACGGCAAACCGATTTCTGTCTCAAAGGCGTCAAAAAGCAGCGATCGAAAGCTCTGACTTAACATCGAAGTTAAGTAGCCACGTCAGTTCGGCATGAACCTTGCAAAATAGCGTTCCTGGAAAGAAAAGCACGCTCGCTGATCGCGCTCGCGTTTCGACACGCATAGAAGCCGAATGAAGCAAGTGTCCCAAGAGTTTCTAACAGCGAGAATCTATGTGGTGACGCACGGAAGTTATATATACCGTGGTATACTTTTGCGATTAGCAAGACGATCGAACGAGGAATCGGCTATGGCGGTGTCTTCGAGAGAAATTTGTTCAGCCGCTGATCACGAAATCGCGGGTTTGATCCCTGTCTGCGCAGTAATGCAAGGACGCTCTAGCATTCAGGTCTAGGCGCACGGCAAATGAACACACACATACACGCACGCACAAAAACACCGGCACGCACGCACGCACACACGAGCGTGCGAGCACATGCACACATACACACTCAGACAATTACAGTTTAGGGTGCCCGGTCTACCCCGCGTTAGAGGGGTAGACCGGGCACCGTAAGCTCTTATTGTCTCATTGGCTTGCGTTAGCGATAACGCGATTTCAGTGCGCGAAAACAAAATGGAAGCATATTATGCACGTGAAAAAATAAATAAAGAAAAACACACGTAATAATTTACAGAATGAAAAGTATACCTGGTAGTTTTTAATTTTCGATGAGATGGCGCTGACGCGTTCTTTTTATTTTTATAGATGTTCCGGGAAACGTTGAGATGACGCAAAGCAGATTTGGGACATTTGAAGCACGCACAATATTTTTGAACTTAAGCGTTAGGTGCGCCTGGAGACCCAAACGCAAATACACTATTCGGGTCTACTGCATGCGCCCTGACGAGACACTAATCATTGTAGCTTCCTATCTTAGGGAACCCCTGTTCCTAAGAGGTTTAGAAGCACGATAAAATCGCAATCAGAGGAAAGCAAACACGACGTTCCCACTGCATGGCACTTTCTCTTGGCCTGTCTTTTGCTTTGAGACCTAATATGTGAGAAAAGCATGAATAAACGAATCAATAAATTGGGAAATGACCAAAGGTTTTATTTCATTTCCTCAAAACGTGCGCATGAGACATAGGGACAAATTCGATTCCGAATACAAGCATATTAATTTAATTACGGCATAAAGATTTCCGTCTCAAAGGCGTCAAAAAGCAGCGATCGAAAGCTCTGAGTTAAGAGCGAAGTTAAGAAGCCACGTCTGTTCGGCTTGAACCTTGCAAAATTGCGTTCCTGGAAAGAAAAGCACGCTCGCTGATCGCGCTGGCGTTTCGATGCGCATAGAAGCCGAATGAAGCACGTGTCCCAAGAGTTTCTAACAGCGAGAATCTATGTGGTGACGCAGGGAAGTTATGAAAATATCTTTGAAGAACACGGATGATATTTACGTGTTCGGTTTTCGTAGCAGCTTGGGGGCGCAGCCAAACTAGCACCTCTGTGACAAGTAATATCACTCATGTTTTACCCTCTTAATGGACGCTTATGCTCGCTTCTCTATGCACGCTCTTTCTGACCATGCCATATTGTACTGTATAAGAATTATCCCAGCAGCAAATTCTTGCTAAATTGAGACAACCAATAAAACACTCCTATTTCTAATTTTCTACCGCATCTTGCCTTTAGAATTATTACGGTGAAAACTTTAATGCTTCTGCTTTCTTTCTTTCCCAATTTTTCAAGGTGTCATGTCGAACACACGCGGCGACTTAGAGGGCCCCTCGACAGGCCACAATAACAAATTTTGGTTACCTTTTGGAAGTTGCTTAGAGGCTCTGTGAGGAGCGTTCTACCGCAAGAATTTCCTAAATTGCTTCGTTAATAACAGTGATGTAAATATTCGAGGGTCCCTAACGCATGATTTCAGGAGATGTGCGTCATCGCCAAGATAAAGCTCCCTCCACTAGTCTCCATCTAGCCTCCGCAAGCTAAACTCCTTCCCCGGCACTCTCCTATACCAGAGCTTGAGGATCGTATGAGGCATACGTCATGGGCCCGCCTTTCTTTTTTCTCGCTTTTTCTTGCGCGGCGCACCTCCGCTAGCGTTGTCGCGCGCTAGCTGCTGTGTTTGCCTCGTTTCGCGCAGTGCGAGAGACAAGACATTTTGCGCGTTGCGCACGAGAACACTTCATTACGTCTATAGAAAATTTATTAAAAATTAAAGACAGACAGACAGACAGACAGACAGACAGACAGACAGACAGACAGACAGACAGACAGACAGATAGATAGATAGATAGATAGATAGATAGATAGATAGATAGATAGATAGATAGATAGATAGATAGATAGATAGATAGATAGATAGATAGATAGATAGATAGATAGATAGATAGATAGATAGATAGATAGATAGATAGATAGATAGATAGATAGATAGATAGATAGATAGATAGATGGCGTCCTGGAAGTGCTTGAAGTACCTTATAAATGCTGACGCTACAAAAAAAATCGATGACACGCACCTCACGACGACTTTCGACGTGTATAGCATCGAATCAATAAAGCGACACAACGCATTGCCGCTGCCGAAACGAGCTATGTATGGGGCGTGTACTCCATCGGGATTTCTCTCCGTACCCAGTTCGGCACATGCGATAGCACATACGCACGAAAGAGTATGTTCTATTGGAGTATTTGACACAACCGTAACGTAATCAGTGAGAAGTACGGGCTACTGGGTGCTAATTGGTAAGAGGTTCACTGAAGAGCGTTTCCTACGCAGAGCATTCATGGCGCATTCTCCTCAAGCGTCAGGTTGCTGTCCTTCAGAAACCGGTGTGTCGTGGGGGCTTGATTCCGGACACGATTGGATAAACTTAAAGGTGGATTTTCGGTCATTGCAGAGCAGCTCCTTTCCAATGGCACGTCGCTAGTTACCAAAGTTGACGTCAAAGACCTTCATTGTAAAGCGGTACACACCTACTGGACTCAAGTTGGCATCGAAGAGGTTCATTGAAGACTAGCGCAGACCGGGTGTCACATATGCAGTGCTCGAAGGCGGCCTCCCAAAGTTTTATTCAGGAGCGGTACCTGACGCGACTCGGATGACAACGCTGTTGTGAAGACAATGGAGCGATTAGATGTCGGTGGACAAGTAATGAATGATGACTGTATAACAACGATGGCTTGACGACGCTGGGATGACGAGAGTCACATCATGAAACTATTGCCTAAGAAAGCTATTATCATGAATCTACCTATTAGCGCAAGCTGTTAGAACTCTTGGACCACTGGATAAGCGTAGGACGCTGGACACATTGATAAGCTAAAAATGGCGGAAGTAGCAAAGAGTGGTAATCGCATTTAAAATTACGCCTACGGGAAGTAAGTATCTGTCGTGTGGGGCCATGAAGGAAGGTAATAACATCAAAGATGGTTCCTGATGTCAATGGCGCCACTCGTAGGGAGAGTCCGTGTTATATCAGATTAGTTGCGTCGCTACCCATTGGTTCCCAGGCGGTGACGTAGGAAAGAGGTCGAAAATATTTAACCCAATACGGAATCGGCTTGAGATGAATGGCAGGTACCAAATTAGGCAACAATGTCTAAAGATAATTCAACCTCCTATGGAATTTGATGAAAAACAACTTCAAGGTGACAGCATACACCGCCCTCACTCACAACGCGGTAATGACGGCAAAGGCCAGTCTCACAACCCTGAGAGGCTGACCTTCACAGAGAGCAAAGAACAAGTGTCGACGACTTTCGTCGCAGGACCACGAACCCTTGTTTCCAAATTGCCTCATCCTTGCTTCCAAGGTACCCGCCGCGTTTGCTTAGTGGCTATGGTGTTGGGCTGCTAAGCACGGGGCCGCGAGATCGACGGTCCCATATCGATGGGGGCGAAATGCGAAAACACCCGTGTACTTTGATATAGGTGCACGTTAAGGAACCCCAGGCGGTCTAAATTTTCGTATTCACCCACTACAGTGAGCTCCATAATCAGCTCGTGGTTGTGGCACGTGACACCCCATAATTAAATTTTGTTGCTCGGAAGGTCGGGGATCAGAGCCAGAGTCCAGAAAGGTGGCGCGACCGTGGACGGAGTTCTGTGGACACTACGACCATTCTGATTGGCGGTAACAAGGTCATGTAATTTTTTGTAGAGAAAAAGCGAAAATAACTATTTGAAAAGCGGTATCCTTTGAGGCAGTGAAGTGTGCGGGCATATGCGTGCTATGACATTTAGCGAAATCAAAGATTTAAAGTGCGCCTACATGGGGTGGTGCTCCCATATCAGGAGCCAGTTGTGTACATAGGTGAGGTAAACCCGTTTCTAGTTTCTTTAAACCTCGCGGCCTCACCTTCTCACCAACAAGCAACAGTAGGCAACAGATATATTGACGACGGCTTAGTGCGACACCCCGGTATAGCGCAGGCCAGCTACCACATTACACGATCCCCGGCATTGTAGGCAAGCGACCCTATGATTGACGTGAGTTCTCGCCAAGTACCCTAGAACCAGAACACAATAGCGTATAGTTATCACAGGTATTATAGGGTTGTTGCCTGAGCGTGAATTTCGGTAACTTTTTTACTGTTTACAGATCGCCTGCTTTAGCGAGTTCTCCACGGCATCATGCGGCGCTTGGTACGACTACCATACGTTTGAATAAATTTTGTGTTGCATGTGTGTTGAAGCCGAAAGAAAATCAGGAAAGGAGTGCACCCTATAGACTTTACCGCTACCGATTTTTTACGCGGCAGTTGTAACGTAGTACGATGCCGTGTCACTCATCATTTTACCTGCGTCGCACCCACAGAAATACAGCAGATAACCAGACTTCCTGCAGCGGGCGCAATGCTGAGTGTGCACGGTCAAGAAGAGCGCATTCACACATCCTTCCCAATCTCGCCCTCACATTGGCGCCTTGTATCACCTTACAGCTTATCACGTGACCTCCAAAGCTGGGTGCGTGAAACGAGCGGCCTCGGCAAGCTGGACTGCGACGGCTTCCATGGTGCGGCCACGCCTCGAGTGCTCATATAGCTGCTAGCGCAATAAACGTAAATTGCAATAGCGGGTGGTAGAGTAGGCAACCATTTCATGATCTCCTCCCAGAGTCATGTTTATCGAATCGCTCTCGGTTCTTTTGATCCGACAGTTTTCGGTCCTAGCAGAAAGGGTCACTCGTGTTTCCGTGGTATACTTCTGCGATGAGCAACACGATGGAACGAGGAATCGGCTATGGCGGTGTCTTCGAGAGAAATCTATTCAGCCGCTGATCACCAAATCACGGGTTTGATCCCTGTCCTCGCGATAATGCATGGACGCTCTAGCACTCAGGTCTGGGCGCACGGCAAAAGAACACACACGCACGCGCGCATACACACACACACACGCGTGCGCGCACATACACACATACACAATTAGACAATAAGAGTTTAGGGTGCCCGGGCTACCCCGCGTTAGAGGGGTAGACCGGGCACCCTAAGCTCTTATTGTCTCATTGGCTTACGTTAGTGATAACGCGATTTGAGTGCCCTTCCTTCACGCGAAAAGAAAATGGAAGCATATTATGCAAGTGAAAAAATAAATAAAGAACACACACGTAATAATTTAAAGAATGAAAAGTATACCTGGTATTTTCTTATTTTCGATGAAATGGCGCTGACGCCTTCTTCTTGTTTTAATAGATGTTCCAGGAAACGTTGAGATGACGCAAAGCAGATTTCGGGCGTTTGAGGGACGCACAATATTTTTGCACTTAAGCGTTAGGTGCGCCTGGAGACACAAACGCAAATACACCATTTGGGTATACTGCATGCGCCCTGGCGAGACACTAATCATTGTAGCTTCCTATCTCAGGGCACCCCTGTTCAAAGACAGCCTAAGAGGTTTAGAAGCACGATAATATCGCAATCAGAGGAAACCAAGCACGACGTTCCCACTGCATGGCACTTTCTCTTGGCCTGTCTTTTGCTTTGAGACCTAATATGTCAGAAAAGCATGTATAAACGAATCAATAAATTGGGAAATGACCAAAGGTTCTATTTCATTTCCTCAAAACGTGCGCATGAGTAATAGGGACAAATTCGATTCCGAATACAAGCATATTAATTTAATTACGGCAAAAAGATTTCCGTCTCAAAGGCGCCAAAAAGCAGCGATCGAAAGCTCTGAGTTAAGAGCGAAGTTAAGAAGCCACGTCTGTTCGGCTTGAACCTTGCAAAATTGCGTTCCTAGAAAGAAAAGCACGCTCGCTGATCGCGCTGGCGTTTCGACGCGCATAGAAGCCGAATGAAGCACGTGTCCCAAGAGTTTCTAACAGCGAGAATCTATGTGGTGACGCAGGGAAGTCATGAAAACATCTTTGAAGAACACGAGTGACATTTACGTGTTCGGTTTTAGTAGGAGCTTGGGGGCGCAGCTAAGCTAGCACCCCTGTGACTTGTAATATCGCTCATGTTTTGCCCTCTTAATGGACGCTTATGCTCGCTTCTCTATGCACGCTTTTTCTGACCATGCCATATTGTACTATATAAGGAGTATCCCAGAAGCACATTCTTGCTAAATTGAGACAACCAGTAAAACACTCCTATTGGTAATTTTCTACCGCGTCTTGCCTTTACAATTACTACGGTCAGAACTTCAGTGCTTCTGCTTTCTTTCTTTCCGGAAATGCCACTTTTCGAGGTGTCATGTCGAACAGACGCGGCGACATAGAGGGCGCCTCGCCGGGCCACCATAAGAAATTTTACTTACTGTTGGAAGTTGTTTAGGGGCTCTGTGAGGAGCTTTCTACCGCAAGAATTTTCTAAATTACTTCGTGAATAACAGTAGTGTAAATATTTGAGTGTCCCGAACGCATGATTTCAGGAAGCGAGCGTCACCACCAAGGTAAAGCCCCCTCCACTAGTCTCCATCTAGCCTCCGCAAGGTAAACTCCTTCCCGGGCACTCTCGCATACCAGAGCTTGTGGATCCGTGAGGGGCCCGCCTTCTTTCTCTCGCGATATATAGCGCGGCGCACCTCTGCTAGGTTGTCGAGCGCTAGCTGGTGTGTTTGCCTCGTTTCGCGCAGTGCGAGAGACAAGACATTTTGTGCGTTGCGCACGAGAACACTTCATTACGCCTATGTAAAATTTATTACAATTTTACTTTCGTTTAATTATTCTAACTGGGGCTGGCTTTATTAGAAACTCCGATTTCTCTTGCAACTTTTGTTTCCTCCAAACACACTCGCACTTCAATCGCTGCTCCCGTAACCAGCCCCTCTGATGTCGGTGAAAATTTGTTGGGAACCGCGATTCGCCCAAGAATTTCGCCGCCTATTAGGATCGTTCTAGGAGGGACTTTCCTGGCATGTCTTCTTTTTCGTTTATCTTTTTCTTTCGTTGAGGTGCAGCACGTGTTCAGTTGCACATTCCCTGTGACTCTATTTGACGCGAATAAGGGTAGAGATAGGCAGCCATGAATGCCAGATGGTGCGTGAAGTATCCTAAAAATGCTAATCCTATAATTAATTAAATCTTCATCTTTGAGTGCATCAAATGCGTACGCTGGAAAACAGGTGCAGATGAAATTGCGAATCAAAGGTGCTTGTTTTGAATTTTTAAATTGCAGATGACTTCGCTCTGCTTCTACCAATTCCAAGAGCGCCTTTCGACGACTTTCCGGAGGCTTTATTGACATGATCCACTCGTCCTTACGGCTGCCACTTCGAGCACCTGGAGGTCGCTTACTTGTTCAAGGGCAAACCGAACGTTCTCTTTCTCACGCATGAAGAACTGTAAAGAGACATACGAGGCGCGATGCATCATTTGGCTAAATTTATCGGCGAACACTACGGAAACATGCTTAAAGAATGTGATATAAAAGTGGATACGCAATTGGACGCTATCGTCCGAAGGAGTAGCGCTGAAAGCATGAGAAAAGTCACAGCGTTCAACCTCGGCGGACATCCCGACCCGGAGGTTGACAAGCAACTGAAGAGCCTGGATGTCTCGTCGAGAGTGGGCAACGGAGGAGACACCAAGCTCTATCATTTTGTCAGGAACGCCAAGGGGGGAGAGTGGAATAAGCACTTCTCGCTCGAGCAGCTACAACGTATGGAAGACAGCATCGTGGAAAAAAACGAGTTGTTCTAGCGTTATTATGGACCCTTGGTGCGACATGCGGGCGGACGCATTGAGTTTGCTCTGATTTTGAGGCCACGAACTGCGTGACCTTTCACTAGTGTTCACGAGCATTTTCTTTCCTACAATAAAATATTCACAAGTTGGACAGCGATCTGATACATGTTATTTTATGTGTAGCGGTGCGTTTGTGTGAATTCTAATTGATAGCGTGCAGCGGACATTGAGTGAAATGCAAATATCCGAGAAAAAGAAAAAACTGACCGCATTTCTCGGCGCTTCACTGCAAATGACGTCTGGAATCATAAGCGGAGCTGTGCTATGTCAGTAAAGGCACGATATCATAAACTTTTTGACAATCATTGAGCGAAGGTATGTGATGATATGTGTTCTCTGCTGGGCAATCACTGGTCTCACCTGAACCAAAAGCTCTTAGAGACGCTCCCCAAAGAAATGAAGTAATGTAAGAGATGTTCTTTTAAATACTTATTTCCCGAATGACTTCTCCGTTCTTGCATAGTACGCGTGAAGTGCAGTTTCTCGAGCCTTCGCTAATGTGCTTTCTTATTCCTCCGCAGTACCAGTTCAATGTCCCACACTATATGCAGCGGGTAAAGGTATCTGGCTTATCAATTTCCGCTGAAAGTTTTATCCGTACCGCCCATGCAAGGATACTGCTCATTAGGAACGCGTCAGTTGGGATCACGCCCACTAGGTGCGAGCGATGGTGGTGAGCGTTAAAGATAAACAGGTTGAGCGCCTCTACAAAATGAAGATTGTACAGGTCTTCGCCCCTATATCCAGTCATGATGACCAGGAAGTCGAAAGCTTCTATGAAGACGTGGAATCGGTGATGGGTAGCGTGAAAACTAAATACACTATACTAATGGGCGACTTTAATGCCAAGGTAGGCAAGAAGGAGGCTGGAGACAAGGCAGTGGGTGAATATGGCATAGGCACTAGGAATAACAGGGGAGAGTTATTAGTTGAGTTTGTGGAACAGAATAATATGAGGATAATGAATACCTTTTTCCGCAAGTGGGATAGCCGAAAGTGGACGTGGAGGAGCCCGAACGGCGAGACTCGAAATGAAATAGACTTCATACTCTGCGCTAACCCTGGCATCATACAAGATGTGGACGTGCTCGGCAAGGTACGCTGCAGTGACCACAGGATGGTAAGAACTCGAATTGGCCTAGACCTGAGGAGGGAACGGAAGAAACTGGTACATAAGAAGCCGATCAATGAGTTAGCGGTAAGAGGGAAAATAGAGGAATTCCAGATCAAGCTACATAACAGGTATTCGGCTTTAACTGAGGAAGAGGACCATAGTTTTGAAGCAATGAACGACAACCTTGTGGGCATCATTAAGGAGTATGCAATAGAAGTCGGTGGTAACTCCGTTAGGCAGGATACCAGCAAACTATCGCAGGAGACGAAAGATCTGATCAAGAAACGCCAATGTATGAAAGCATCTAACCCTACAGCTAGAATAGAACTGGCAGAACTTTCGAAGTTAATCAACAAGCGTAAGACAGCTGACATAAGGAAGTATAATATGGATAGAATTGAACATGCCCTCAGGAACGGAGGAAGCCTAAAAACAGTGAAGAAGAAACAAGGAATTCGAAAGAATCAGATGTATGCGTTAAGAGACAAAGCCGGCAATATCATCACTAATATGGATGAGATAGTTCAAGTGGCTGAGGAGTTCTATAGAGATTTATACAGTACCAGTGGCACCCACGACGATAATGGAAGAGAAAATAGTCTAGAGGAATTCGAAATCCCAAAGGTAACGCCGGAAGAAGTAAAGAAAGCCTTGGGAGCAATGGAAAGGGGGAAGGCAGCTGGGGAGGATCAGGTAACAGCAGATTTCTTGAAGGATGGTGGACAGATTGTTCTAGAGAAACTGGCCACCCTGTATACGCAATGCCTCACGACCTCGAGCGTACCGGAATCTTGGAAGAACGCTAACATAATCCTAATCCATAAGAAAGGGGACGCCAAAGACTTGAAAAATTATAGACCCATCAGCTTACTGTCCGTTGCCTACGAACTATTTACTAAGGTAATTGCGAATAGAATCAGGAACACCTTAGACTTTTGTCAAGCAAAGGACCAGGCAGGATTCCGTAAAGGCTACTCAACAATAGATCATATTCACACTATCAATCAGGTGATAGAGAAATGTGCGGAATATAACCAACCCTTATTTATAGCTTTCATTGATTACGAGGAAGCGTTTGATTCTGTCGAAACCTCTGCAGTCATGGAGGTATTGCAGAATGAGGGTGTAGAAGAGCCGTATGTAAAAATACTGAAAGATATCTATAGTGGCTCCACAGCCACCTTAGTCCTCCATAAAGCAAGCAAAAAAATCCCAATAAGAAAGGCGTCAGGCAGGGAGATACGATATCTCCAATGCTATTCACAGCGTATTTACAGGAGGTATTCAGAGACCTGAATTGGGAAGAATTGGGGATAAAAGTTAATGGAGAATACCTTAGTAACTTGCGATTCGCTGATGATATTGCCTTGCTTAGTAACTCAGGGGACCAATTGCAAAATTGCAATGCATGCTCAGTGACCTGCAGAGGCAAAGCAGAAGAGTGGGTCTAAAAATTAATCTGCAGAAAACTAAAGTAATGCATAACAGTCTCGGAAGAGAACAGCAATTTACAATTGGCAGTGAGGCACTGGAAATCGTAAGGGAATACATCTACTTAGGGCAGGCAATGACGCCGGATGCGGATCATGAGACGGAAATAATCAGAAGAATAAGAATGGGCTGGGGTGCGTTTGGCAGGCATTCTCAGATCATGAACAGCAGGTTGCCATTATTCCTCAAGAGAAAAGTATATAATAGCTGTGTCTTACTAGTACTCACATACGGGGCAGAAACCTGGAGGCTTACGAAAAGCGTTCTACTCAAATTGAGGACGACGCAACGAGCTATGGAAAGAAGAATGATAGGTGTAACGTTAAGGGATAAGAAAAGAGCAGATTGGGTGAGGGAACAAACGCGAGTTAATGACATCTTAGTTGAAATAAAGAAAAAGAAATGGCATGGGCAGGACATGTAATGAGGAGGGAAGATAACCGATGGTGATTAAGGGTTACGGACTGGATCCCAAGGGAAGGGAAGCGTAGCAGGGGGCGGCAGAAAGTTAGGTGGGCGAATGAGATTAAGAAGTTTGCAGGCACGGCATGGCCACAATTAGTACATGACCGGGGTTGTTGGAGAAGTATGGGAGAGGCCTTTGCCCTGCAGTGGGCGTAACCAGGCTTATGATGATGATGATGACATTCTGCACTTACAACCGTCCCTGGAAAACAACAGCTTCCACCTGCGGGCGCTGGAAATTACGATAGGTCTGTAAGAGTAAAAGAGTAAACGTTTTGAGTGCGGTATATTAGAAGGAATTGCGGTGACGAGGCGCTTTGGCTTCGAAGGAAAGTAAAGGAATTGGTATGTGTAAAGTACGGCAGGTCGAAGAGTTAGAGTAGGAATCACATACCCGCAGCTACATGCGGTCGCAGATTATATATATATATATATATATATATATATAAGGATTGATTCCGCGCGACAATGCAAGCGTCCATTCAGACACAAGATAACCTTGCTAGAACTCAGCATGGGTTCGAAATCTTTAGTCAGCCATTAAAACTACATTTCAACATACTAGCGCAGAGTGATCACCTTAAGGTTATTTTTCCAGGACCACCTTGGGTAGTTTTCTGAAGATCTAGTAATCTGCATGACACGTTAGCCTCATCTAATACGAGGATTCCCGAGACTGCGGTTTGCCTACCTTGCAAGAAGACACCGTGCAAGGTTTGCGCACCATGACATCATGTATTGCCAAAAGCACTGCTTCCGTCTTCCGTAATGAAAGTAAATGTAATTCCACGTGCGACATTACCAACTGCATCTATTTGCTCGAATGTTGCGTTTGTCACCGCACCTGCAACCATGCGCGACGCGACCACATACCGTGCCGGTGAACGTGCGGGTGCTGCTCGCCTTGCTCTGAAGTCATGTGAACTATGCTTTAAACAGCTTCTTTCCCCTTTTCCTTCAGTGGGTAACGTAATAAAGACATTTTGTCGTTTTGTAATATAGTGGTGGTGGTGCTGGTGATGTTGCTACAGGCGGGTTTAGCATTGATGGGTGTTAGTTTGGGCTAGTTTGCTTTCCATAATGTCAAGTGATGCAGAGGGAAGCAGGGCGCAGGGACAGTGAATAGGCCAGGACGAGAGCCTGGCTGGCCAGGCCGGCCATTGCGGCGCCTCTGCATATATTTATGCGTCGAATATTCCACCATGCGCCCATAAGTACTGTCCGTCACAAAAATATGAGATCAATGGGTCAGAATTCCGCAGCCATTCTATTGATTCTGGTGCGGTGAACGGGCGAGCGTAGTACCGTAGTAGCGTAGTTCGCATTTGCTCTGCCGCGCAGTGTCTATAGGATGGCGAGGAACGGCTGCCAAACTCGTTGATATATGAAAAACAGGCTGCTCCATGGCAGGGCGTTACGCTCTATTCTTTTCAACATCATCAATCGTAAAGTAACCAACCTCCTGCATGCGTCAATCCAACGGTCGATGTACGCACGAACTACGCTGGGAACGCGGAGGCGCATCTCGACTCAATGTCAAGCCGTCAAGGCTCGTCAACATGAGGGAAAAGGAATTCAGTTCTAGGTTGTTTTCGCCAGCCGAGAGCAAGATCCTAGCTTTAATCAGTTTTATGAATCTTGCAAACAATGTCCCAAGCGCAGTAACCTATGTCACAAGGGGAGGTTCACGCTCTGCCGAGATGGCGATTCCTGTAATGGAAATTAGATGACTGAGTGTCAAGTTTTGTTATAAGCTTCTCGGAATAGAATCGCGCACCCCTCCCACCTCCAGTAGGCTCAAGCAAAGATGTCTTCAAATACGATTGCCTTAACGTTCCAGTCATAAACATGTACCGTAGTCGTGATGGCTAAGAAAATAATTAAGCAGTTTGTATAGAATAACAAGAAATAAGAACAACAAAGACTTATCTCATACTGGAACTGAGCTTGCGCCGGGCCGCGTACTTTGTGAACTGCCTACCAAAAGCAGGTGGCTTTGAAAGGCAGCTGGTTATAAAAGACAGTAACCCAGAGTGAAACGAGTTGCGACTTTCAGCTGTCTGTACACGAAAATGCAATGGTCAGTACTTGTTTTCTTTTAATACTGCATGTTAATCTCAGCTTGGGTATTTACACCTTTACATTGTCGTGGGCTTGACAACTTACTTTCGGGATGCGGCATTACTGGTAGCCAGCTTGTGGCCTCTTACGCTGCCACAGAAGGGAATAACGATGAACTGAACCAAGGACCCCATAACGCAAAAGTATTCCTATATGTTTTTATTCCAATCTTCTGACGTGAAATTTGCGTAACCGCCGATGCAATCATCGGGCTGTGACCCATCGGGTTTTCTTAACAGACGAATCAAACGCTCTCCTAGTTTATAGCAGGTCAGTTCTGTTTGCTTTTAAAAAATAATAACGCTGCCTCCACTGAGCGGCATGTCTTATCTAATTGGCTGACAAGAAGCGAGGAGTAGGCTCCAGCGGAAAGGGGTTCGATGGGCCCGAGTCAGTGCACTGAAAATCGATAACCGCATGAAGATGGTGGTATTGGCGTCTGCAGTCGGTCCGCTTTCCCTTACGTAGCTTGAGATGGCTGGTCGAGCGTATTGCATCGCGATGCGGCGAGCGCTTGAGGCAGCCGGCAGCAGCAGCTCGCGCAGGCGCAGGTGCTCGAGGGGTGGGGTCTTGAACGGCGTCGTCTTCTACGGTGCCGCGCGCGGTCCGCGTTGTCGGGAAGCGTGCTACTCGGGGGCAGTGAGCCGATATCATCTTTACTGCGTGAAATGAGCCAGTATTATCTACTAAGCGTTGTGCGACGCCCATTGATACGCCTCGAACATAAGTTCATAGCTGAAACGTGCAGTGCAATTATAGACGATGTACTGATTCCATACGTTCTTGATGACCTGTTCCCAGAAGGCGACTATATATTCCAGCAAGATATGTCGCCGATCCACACTGCTCGTGTTGTGCAAGAACTGCTCGAAGAGCGCGCCGTCACACTCCTGGATTGGCCGGCCCCATCCGCAGGCGTCAAGATCATTTAAAATGACTGTAGTTCATTGAAAGTATCGCTGGCGCACCATCCTCACCATCAGTCGCCCGAGGATAGGCTTTCGGCTACCATCGTCAGCGAGTGAGACGTGCTGCGAATGAACACATAACTGACCAAATCACTCTACACTTCACTGCCTTCCAGGATGAGCGCGTTCATCGCTGCCGCTGGGGACATGACGAGACACTATGTGAAGTTTGGGGCGTGACGCATCCAATTCCCCTCCGGCGGGCAGGGTCTGTTTGGTGTAGTGATTGATTGTCGAGAAAAAAGTCACTTCCCGCTCATTGTCTTAACCTTTAAAACAATCCTTGTTTCATCGTGTTTGATCCCCATAGTTATCATTGTAGAGTGCTTCGCTTTCCTTCCGAGTCAAATGAAGACTTAGCACGTTGCGCGCACATCGTGTTGCATCTTGTCGCTGCTTATTACCCTAGCGCACACATTGAAGAAATATACGTGAGCACACTCATTACCCCGGCCTTTCGAAAGAACGAACGAAGTATGCTTCCAGAAGAAGTTTGTGGAACTCTATCATCGGCAATGAAGTCTCAGAGTTTGGCGTCGCACAACGTTTACTAAATCATGTCAGCTCAGTTCCCGCAGTAACGATTAAATCGGTACACTGCCCCTGACAGTAGCACGGTTCCCAATAATGCGGCCAGCCCCGGCCGCATTATTGCAGCCCTGACTCTAACGCTCGCCGTATCGCGATGCAATACATTACAAGTTTTCCCCTAAGTGTGAAACACACTGTACATTGCTAGAAGGTTTATCAGCGTTCGGTTTGTGCGCTCGGTATGCCCACATCTTTGCCGATGATAAGCTGTTGAGTGTCGGATCGTGGAGGCATACGAACGCCGTAATTCTTCCACAGCATCGGCAATTATTTCCCAACCAAGGTCACTTATTATCACGCGACGCGCCCCATGTCGGGGTGTGATTGAATGCAGCAAAAACTGAGAAACCTGCGCTCCAGTGGCGGAGGATAGAGCTACCGTCTCACAATACCGCGTCACATAGCCAGCACACACAGCGATCCACCGGTTGCCTCTTGACGAACGCGGGAACGGTCCGATACGATCTATGCCGACTCCTTCAAAGGGGGCACAGCGGGGCTTTACTGCCTGCAGGTGACCGACTGGAGCTGAGGTAGGTCACGTGTAGCTCTGGTACTTCTACAACTAGCCACAAAGTTATCCATTGTTTTCAGCATTTGAGGCCAGTAGAATCTTTCTTTCGAACGAGTAAGTGTTCGCGCGGTCCTTAAGTGCCTGAGGTCGTGTCACCGTGAGTAACGCGCAGGACGCATGTGTACAAATACTCCGGAACCACCAGTATAAAGCGCGCTCCCGTCGTTGAGAAGTTACTCTTGTAAAGAAGAACATCTCGGAGGCAAAACTGACCTGAGGTTAAAGGCCCTTGTGTGACAGAGAATGAGCATTCAAGCATTGGTCCTTGCGCTGCTATGCGGCGAATGTCAAGCCATCGGAAAAGTCACGCGAAAGAGAAGCGATAAGGAAACCAAAGTTGTCGTCTTCACAAACCGTCGTACGTAGTGGAGTCCAGGAAAGGCATTCCGCGTCCGCGTATCGACGGTCACTCTAGTCCGAAGTAGTAAACGCATAATCCTGCAGACCAAGGGCCCATCGCGCGAGGCGACCGGACGGGTCACAAAGATTGACCAGCCAGCAAAGAGAGGGGTGATCTGTAACGATGCTGAACAGGTGAACATAGAAGTACAAGCGAAACTGTTGCACGGCAAATATTACTGCTAGACATTCTTGCTCCGTCACATTGCAGTTGCGTTCAGGCTTGCATAAAGAACGACTTGCGTACGCGACGACAAGTTCGTCGTTTCTAGAGCGCTGAACGAGGACGGCACGATGCCGGCGCCACTGGCGTCTGTGTGAACTTCTGTTGCTGACGAAGGATCGAGGTGCCGGAGTATGGGCTGTGAAGTCAACAAAATCTCAGCTGGCGAAAAGCAGCTTCACACACAGGGGTCCACTGAAACGGAGTGTTCTTACGCAGAAGATTCGTCAAAGGGAGAGCGACATCAGCGAAACCGGGTATGTACCGCCTCAAATATGAGCAGAGCCCTAGGATGCTACGAAAATGCTTGACAGATTTAAATTGCTCGAATGATTCAACGGCTGCTGTCTTCTTTGGTTGGGTCTAATGTCATCCCTATTGACGAGATGTCCTAGCACCACACTTTGGCGCTCAACAAAATGGCCATATTTTAGGGAATTTTTGATGCCAGCCTTTTCGATACAGTCGTGAACAACAGCGAGACGACTGTGGTGCCCCTGGAATGGGCGTCCAAAAATTACGACATCATCAGGGTAGCACATACAAATCTAGCACTGCTGTTCGTCTGTGTAGCATATTTAACACACAGGGTAAGTGTTTGCTTGAGGCGTTGTTCTGCACCGTACTTTATATTATCTGAGAGGGTTGAGCAGATTCATTGCCTCACATCGCACATCGCATCGCCACAGAAGTATTACACTTTAGCTTGGCGGTGACGTTCGTCTTCTGAAATCATGCGTTCGGGACCCTCAAATATTTTCATCACGGTTATTAACGGAGCAATTTGGGAAATTCTTGCGGTATCACGCTCCTCACAGAGCCCCTAAACAACTTCCAACAGGTAACCAAAATTTGTTATTGTGGCCTGGCGAGATGCCCTCGAAGTCTGCTCGACGTGACACCTCGAAAAATGGCATTTCCGGAAACAACGAAAGCAGAAGCACTTAAGTTTAGACCGTAATAATTGTAAAGGCAAGACGCGGTAGAAAATTACCAATACGAGTGTTTTACTGGTTGTCTAAATTTAGCAAGAATGTGCTTCTGGGATACTTCTAATATAGTACAATACGGCATGGTCAGAAAAAGCGTGCATAGAGAAGCGAGCATAAGCCTCCATTAAGAGGGTAAAACATGAGAGATATTACTAGTCACAGGGGTGCTAGTTTAGCTGCGCCCCCAAGCTGCTACGAAAACCGAACACGTGAATGTCACCCGTGTCCTTCAAAGATATCTTTATAACTTCCGTGCGTCACCACATAGATTCTCGCTGTTAGAAACTCTTGGGACACGTCCTTCGTTCGGCTTGTATGCGCGTCGAAACGCCAGCGCGATCAGCGAGCGTGCTTTTCTTTCCAGGAACGCAATTTTGCAAGGTTCAAGCCGAACAGACGTGGCTTCTTAACTTCGCTCTTAACTCAGAGCTTTCGATCGCTGCTTTTTGACGCCTTTGAGACGGAAATCTTTATGCCGTAATTAAATTAATATGCTTGTATTCGGAATCGAATTTGTCCCTATGTCTCATGCGCACGTTTTGAGGAAATGAAATAAAACCTTTTGTCTTTTCCCAATTTATTGATTCGTTTATTCATGCTTTTCTCACATATTAGGTCTCAAAGCAAAATACAGCCCAAGAGAAAGTGCCATGCAGTGGGAACGTCGTGCTTGGTTTCCTCTGATTGCGATTTTATCGTGCTTCTAAACCTCTTAGGCTGTCTTTGAACAGGAGTGCCCCAAGATAGGAAGCTGCAATGATTAGTGTCTCGTCAGGGCGCATGCAGTAGACCCAAATAGTGTATTTGCGTTTGGGTCTCCAGGCGCACCTAACGCTTAAGTTCAAAAATATTGTGCGTGCTTCAAATGCCCCAAATCTGCTTTGCGTCATCTCAACGTTTCCCGGAACATCTTTAAAATAAGAAGAACGCGTCAGCGCCATATCATCGAAAATTAAAAACTACCAGGTATACTTTTCATTCTGTAAATTATTACGTGTGTTTTTCTTTATTTATTTTTTCACGTGCATAATATGCTTCAATTTTCTTTTCGCGTGAAGGAAGGGCACTCAAATCGCGTTATCACTAACGTAAGCCAATGAGACAATAAGAGCTTAGGGAGCCCGGTCTACCCCTCTAACGCGGGGAAGCCCGGGCACCCTAAACTCTTATTGTCTGATTGTGTATGTGTGTATGTGCGCGCACCCTTGTGTGTGTGTGTGTGTACGCGCGTGCGTGTGTGTTCTTTAGCCGTGCGCCCAGACCTGAGTGCTAGAGCGTCCATGCATTATGGCGAGGACATGGGCCCTATAACGTAAAACTATTCCAAGATGTTTCTATTCCAATCTCCTCACGTCAACTTTGCGTAACCACCAACGCAAGCACCGGGCGGTCACCCGCAGGGTTGTCTGAACAGACCTATCAAACACTCTCCTCGTTCATAGGAGGTCACTTTTATTTGCTTGAAAAACGAATAACATTGCCTACACTGAGCGGCTTGTCGTATCTAATTGGCTGACAAGAGGCGAGGAGAACGCTCAAGTGGAGAGGGATTCGATGGGGCCGAGCCACTGCATTGAAAGTCGATAACCGGATGGAGAGGGTGGTGCCGGCGTCTACGATTGGTGGGCTTTCCCTTACTTAGCTTGCGGTGGCTGGTCGAAAATCGCGGCGGCATGCAACGGAAGCTCAAGAATGACGCTAAAACGGACCCTCAGCAAAGAAGAGTTGGCAGAATGAGGGGGTAAACGTGCCGAAAGTGCTCGAAAACGTTACACGGCCACGCAAGAAGTTTTATTATACGCAAATACACCCATGCTCTCCGGCAGGTGTGAGTAGCAAGCGTCTGAGCGATCGGCGGCATTCCATCTTCTATTCCTTTCGGAACGGGGCAGCATGCGGCTATTCCGAAGAAAATTCAGTTTTGTTCGGCATATTAATGAATCTTTATCGCGTCCACGTCACTTTGACGCAGTGAGTTCTTGCAGTTTTGTGACGTCGCGTGACAGGCAGGTGAAGTGGGTGCAGCCCGAAAACTTTTTACCAATAGCCGAGGGCTAATGGCGCAAAGGGGTCGAATCAGAAATAACTGTTTTTCTTTTTTCTGTCAAATCATGCATAATCAGTGCGTACACATCATATCAGATGGGGAGGTATCGTGGTTTTCGTGACGTCGCGTGACAGACAGGTGAAGTGGGGATGGTCGAAAAAAGTTTTTGACCAA
This sequence comes from Dermacentor variabilis, assembly GCF_050947875.1. Classification (NCBI taxonomy): domain Eukaryota; kingdom Metazoa; phylum Arthropoda; class Arachnida; order Ixodida; family Ixodidae; genus Dermacentor; species Dermacentor variabilis. The sequence goes on from NC_134573.1 coordinate 82,136,899, forward strand.
TCGTGGAGGGCTGATAGCAGAATTGGAATAGAAAAGTTTGGAATAGTTTTACGTTATAGCGCCCCAGGGATCAAACCCGCGATTTCGTGATCAGCGGCTGAATAGATTTCTCTGGAAGGCACCGCCATAGCCGATTCCTCGTTCCATCGTGTTGCTCATCGCAAAAGTATACCACGGAAACACGTGTGACCCTTTCTGCTGGGACCGAATCCTGTCGGATCGAAAGAACCGAGAGCGATTCGATAAACATGACTCTGGGAGGAGATCATGAAATGGTTGCCTACTCTACGACCCGCTAGTGCAATTTACGTTTATTGCGCTAACAGTTATATGAGCACTCGAGGCGTGGCCCCAACATGGAAGCCGTCGCAGTCCAGCTTGCCGAGGCCCAATCGTTTCACGCACCCAGCTTTGGAGGTCACGTGATCAGATGCAAGGTGATATAAGGCGCCAATGTGAAGGTGAGACGGGGAAGGATGTGTGAATGCGCTCTTCTTGACCGTGCACACTCAGCATTGCGCCCGCTGCAGGAGGTCTGGTGCAAGCCGCGCAGGAATCGCTAGAGCAGGCGATCTGTAAACAGGGTAGGAAGTAAGGTAATAACATCAATAGTAATAATTATGGGGTTTTACGTGCCAAAACCACTTTCTCATTATGAGGCACGCCGTAGTGGAGGACTCCGGAAATTTCGACCACCTGGGGTTCTTTAACGTGCATCTAAATCTAAGCACACGGGTGTTTTCGCATTTCGCCCCCATCTAAATGCGGCCGCCATGGCCGGGATTCGATCCCGTGACCTCGGGCTCAGCAGCCCAACACCATAACCACTGAGCAACCACGGCGGGTTAATAACATCAAAGTCGGTTCCTGATGTCAATTTCGCCACTCGTAGGGAGAGTCCGTGTTATAGTGGATCAGTGGCCACGGCTACCCATTTGTTCCCAGGCGGTGAAGTAGGAAAGAGGTCGACGAGATCTAACCCAATACGGAATCAGCTTGAGATGAATGGCAAGTACCAACCGAGGCGACAATGTCTGAAGATAATTCAACCTCCAGTCGAAGTTGATGAAAAACAACTTCAAGGTGACAACAAGCCCCACCCTCCCTGGCAACGCGGTAACGACGGCAAAGGCCAGTCTCACGACCCTGAGAGGCTGACCTTCACGGAGAACAAACAAGTGTCGACGACTTTCGCCGCAGGACCACGAACCCATGTTTCCAGATTGCCTCATCCTTGCTTCGAAGGTACCCGCCGCGGTTGCTTAGTGGCTATGGTGTTGGGCTGCTAAGCACGGGGTGCCGAAATCAACGGGTACATTTCGATGGGGGCGAAATGCGAAAACACCCGTGTACTTAGATTCATGTGCATGTTGAAGAACCTCAGGTGGTCCAATGTTTCGGAGTCACCCACTACAGTCAGCTACATAATCAGATCGTTGTTGTGGCACGTGACACCCCATAAATAAATTTTACTGCTCGGAAGGTCGGGGATCAGAGCCAGAGTCCAGAAAGGTGGCGCGACCTTGGACGGAGTTCTGTGGACACTACGACCACTCTGATTGGCGGTAACAAGGTCATTTCATTTTTTTTGTAGAGTATAGGGAAAATAACTATTTGAAAAGCGGAAACTTTTGAGGCAGTGAAGTGTGCGGGCATACGTGCTATGGCATTTAGCGAACTCAAACATTTGAAGTGCTTCTACACGGGGTGCGCTCCCATATCTGGAGCCAGTTGTGTACATAGGAGAGGTAAAGCCGTTTCTAGTTTCTTTCAACCTCCCGGAGTCACCTTCTCACCAACAAGCAACACAAGGCGTCAGATATATGGACGACGGCGTGGGGCTGCTTAGTCGGCTTTGTGCGACACCCCGTTATAGCGCAGGCCAGCTACCATGTTACAGGCTCCCCGGCATTGTAGGCAAGCGACCCTATGAGTAACGTTAGTTCAGACCAGGCACCCTAGAACCAGAACACAATAGCCTATAATCGTCCCAGGTATTATAGGGTTGCTGCCTGTGCGTGAATTTCGGTAACATTTTACTGTTTACAGATCGCCTGCTTTAGCGATTCCTGCACGGCATCATGCGGCGCTTTGTACAACTACCATGCGTTTGAATAATTTTTGTGTTGCATGTGTGTTGATGCCGAAAGAAAATCAGGAAAGGAGTCCACCCTAAAGACCTTACCGCTACCGATTTTTTACCCGGCAGTTGTAACGTAGTACGATGCCGTTCGGTCATCATTTTACCTGCGTCGCACCCACAGAAATACAGCAGATAACCACACCTCCTGCAGCGGGCGCAATGCTGAGTGTGCACGGTCAAGAAAAGCGCATACAGACATCCTTCCTCGACTCGCCCTCACATTGGCGCCTTGTATCACCTTGCATCTGATCACGTGACCTCCAAAGCTGGGTGCGTGAAACGAGCGGCCTCGGCAAGCTGGACTGCGACGGCTTCCATGTGAAGACACGCCTCGAGCGCTCATATAACTGTTAGCGCAATAAATGTAAATTACACTAGCGGGTCGTAGAGTAGGCAACCATTTCATGATCTCCTCCCAGAGTCATGTTTCTCGAATCGCTCTCGGTTTTTTTGATCCGACAGGATTCGGTCCTAGCAGAAAAGGTCACTCGTCTTTCCGTGGTATACTTTTGCTATGAGCAAGACGATCGAACGAGGAATCGGCTATGGCGGTGTCTTCGAGAGAAATTTGTTCAGCCGCTGATCACGAAATCGCGGGTTTGATCCCTGTCTGCGCAGTAATGCAAGGACGCTCTAGCATTCAGGTCTAGGCGCACGGCAAATGAACACACACATACACGCACGCACAAAAACACCGGCACGCACGCACGCACACACGAGCGTGCGAGCACATGCACACATACACACTCAGACAATTAGAGTTTAGGGTGCCCGGTCTACCCCGCGTTAGAGGGGTAGACCGGGCACCGTAAGCTCTTATTGTCTCATTGGCTTGCGTTAGCGATAACGCGATTTCAGTGCCCTTCCTGCGCGCGAAAACAAAATGGAAGCATATCATGCACGTGAAAAAATAAATAAAGAAAAACACACGTAATAATTTACAGAATGAAAAGTATACCTGGTAGTTTTTAATTTTCGATGAGATGGCGCTGACGCGTTCTTTTTATTTTTATAGATCTCCCGGGAAACGTTGAGATGACGCAAAGCAGATTTGGGACATTTGAAGCACGCACAATATTTTTGAACTTAAGCGTTAGGTGCGCCTGGAGACCCAAACGCAAATACACTATTCGGGTCTACTGCATGCGCCCTGACGAGACACTAATCATTGTAGCTTCCTATCTTAGGGAACCCCTGTTCCTAAGAGGTTTAGAAGCACGATAAAATCGCAATCAGAGGAAAGCAAACACGACGTTCCCACTGCATGGCACTTTCTCTTGGCCTGTCTTTTGCTTTGAGACCTAATATGTGAGAAAAGCATGAATAAACGAATCAATAAATTGGGAAATGACCAAAGGTTTTATTTCATTTCCTCAAAACGTGCGCATGAGACATAGGGACAAATTCGATTCCGAATACAAGCATATTAATTTAATTACGGCATAAAGATTTCCGTCTCAAAGGCGTCAAAAAGCAGCGATCGAAAGCTCTGAGTTAAGAGCGAAGTTAAGAAGCCACGTCTGTTCGGCTTGAACCTTGCAAAATTGCGTTCCTGGAAAGAAAAGCACGCTCGCTGATCGCGCTGGCGTTTCGATGCGCATAGAAGCCGAATGAAGCACGTGTCCCAAGAGTTTCTAACAGCGAGAATCTATGTGGTGACGCAGGGAAGTTATGAAAATATCTTTGAAGAACACGGATGATATTTACGTGTTCGGTTTTCGTAGCAGCTTGGGGGCGCAGCCAAACTAGCACCTCTGTGACAAGTAATATCACTCATGTTTTACCCTCTTAATGGACGCTTATGCTCGCTTCTCTATGCACGCTCTTTCTGACCATGCCATATTGTACTGTATAAGAATTATCCCAGCAGCAAATTCTTGCTAAATTGAGACAACCAATAAAACACTCCTATTTCTAATTTTCTACCACATCTTGCCTTTAGAATTATTACGGTCAAAACTTTATTGCTTCTGCTTTCTTTCTTTCCCAATTTTTCAAGGTGTCATGTCGAACACACGCGGCGACTTAGAGGGCCCCTCGACAGGCCACAATAACAAATTTTGGTTACCTTTTGGAAGTTGCTTAGAGGCTCTGTGAGGAGCGTTCTACCGCAAGAATTTCCTAAATTGCTTCGTTAATAACAGTGATGTAAATATTCGAGGGTCCCTAACGCATGATTTCAGGAGATGTGCGTCATCGCCAAGATAAAGCTCCCTCCACTAGTCTCCATCTAGCCTCCGCAAGCTAAACTCCTTCCCCGGCACTCTCCTATACCAGAGCTTGAGGATCGTATGAGGCATACGTCATGGGCCCGCCTTTCTTTTCTCTCGCTTTTTCTTGCGCGGCGCACCTCCGCTAGCGTTGTCGCGCGCTAGCTGCTGTGTTTGCCTCGTTTCGCGCAGTGCGAGAGACAAGACATTTTGCGCGTTGCGCACGAGAACACTTCATTACGTCTATAGAAAATTTATTAAAAATTAAAGACAGACAGACAGACAGACAGACAGACAGACAGACAGACAGACAGACAGACAGACAGACAGACAGACAGACAGACAGATAGATAGATAGATAGATAGATAGATAGATAGATAGATAGATAGATAGATAGATAGATAGATAGATAGATAGATAGATAGATAGATAGATAGATAGATAGATAGATAGATAGATAGATAGATAGATAGATAGATAGATAGATAGATAGATAGATAGATAGATAGATGGCGTCCTGGAAGTGCTTGAAGTACCTTATAAATGCTGACGCTACAAAAAAAATCGATGACACGCACCTCACGACGACTTTCGACGTGTATAGCATCGAATCAATAAAGCGACACAACGCATTGCCGCTGCCGAAACGAGCTATGTATGGGGCGTGTACTCCATCGGGATTTCTCTCCGTACCCAGTTCGGCACATGCGATAGCACATACGCACGAAAGAGTATGTTCTATTGGAGTATTTGACACAACCGTAACGTAATCAGTGAGAAGTACGGGCTACTGGGTGCTAATTGGTAAGAGGTTCACTGAAGAGCGTTTCCTACGCAGAGCATTCATGGCGCATTCTCCTCAAGCGTCAGGTTGCTGTCCTTCAGAAACCGGTGTGTCGTGGGGGCTTGATTCCGGACACGATTGGATAAACTTAAAGGTGGATTTTCGGTCATTGCAGAGCAGCTCCTTTCCAATGGCACGTCGCTAGTTACCAAAGTTGACGTCAAAGACCTTCATTGTAAAGCGGTACACACCTACTGGACTCAAGTTGGCATCGAAGAGGTTCATTGAAGACTAGCGCAGACCGGGTGTCACATATGCAGTGCTCGAAGGCGGCCTCCCAAAGTTTTATTCAGGAGCGGTACCTGACGCGACTCGGATGACAACGCTGTTGTGAAGACAATGGAGCGATTAGATGTCGGTGGACAAGTAATGAATGATGACTGTATAACAACGATGGCTTGACGACGCTGGGATGACGAGAGTCACATCATGAAACTATTGCCTAAGAAAGCTATTATCATGAATCTACCTATTAGCGCAAGCTGTTAGAACTCTTGGACCACTGGATAAGCGTAGGACGCTGGACACATTGATAAGCTAAAAATGGCGGAAGTAGCAAAGAGTGGTAATCGCATTTAAAATTACGCCTACGGGAAGTAAGTATCTGTCGTGTGGGGCCATGAAGGAAGGTAATAACATCAAAGATGGTTCCTCATGTCAATGGCGCCACTCGTAGGGAGAGTCCGTGTTATATCAGATTAGTTGCGTCGCTACCCATTGGTTCCCAGGCGGTGACGTAGGAAAGAGGTCGAAAATATTTAACCCAATACGGAATCGGCTTGAGATGAATGGCAGGTACCAAATTAGGCAACAATGTCTAAAGATAATTCAACCTCCTATGGAATTTGATGAAAAACAACTTCAAGGTGACAGCATACACCGCCCTCACTCACAACGCGGTAATGACGGCAAAGGCCAGTCTCACAACCCTGAGAGGCTGACCTTCACAGAGAGCAAAGAACAAGTGTCGACGACTTTCGTCGCAGGACCACGAACCCTTGTTTCCAAATTGCCTCATCCTTGCTTCCAAGGTACCCGCCGCGTTTGCTTAGTGGCTATGGTGTTGGGCTGCTAAGCACGGGGCCGCGAGATCGACGGTCCCATATCGATGGGGGCGAAATGCGAAAACACCCGTGTACTTTGATATAGGTGCACGTTAAGGAACCCCAGGCGGTCTAAATTTTCGTATTCACCCACTACAGTGAGCTCCATAATCAGCTCGTGGTTGTGGCACGTGACACCCCATAATTAAATTTTGTTGCTCGGAAGGTCGGGGATCAGAGCCAGAGTCCAGAAAGGTGGCGCGACCGTGGACGGAGTTCTGTGGACACTACGACCATTCTGATTGGCGGTAACAAGGTCATCTAATTTTTTGTAGAGAAAAAGCGAAAATAACTATTTGAAAAGCGGTATCCTTTGAGGCAGTGAAGTGTGCGGGCATATGCGTGCTATGACATTTAGCGAACTCAAAGATTTAAAGTGCGCCTACATGGGGTGGTGCTCCCATATCAGGAGCCAGTTGTGTACATAGGTGAGGTAAACCCGTTTCTAGTTTCTTTAAACCTCGCGGCCTCACCTTCTCACCAACAAGCAACATTAGGCAACAGATATATTGACGACGGCTTAGTGCGACACCCCGGTATAGCGCAGGCCAGCTACCACGTTACACGATCCCCGGCATTGTAGGCAAGCGACCCTATGATTGACGTGAGTTCTCACCGAGTACCCTAGAACCAGAACACAATAGCGTATAGTTATCACAGGTATTATAGGGTTGTTGCCTGAGCGTGAATTTCGGTAACTTTGTTACTGTTTACAGATCGCCTGCTTTAGCGAGTTCTCCACGGCATCATGCGGCGCTTGGTACGACTACCATACGTTTGAATAAATTTTGTGTTGCATGTGTGTTGAAGCCGAAAGAAAATCAGGAGAGGAGTGCACCCTATAGACTTTACCGCTACCGATTTTTTACGCGGCAGTTGTAACGTAGTACGATGCCGTGTCGCTCATCATTTTACCTGCGTCGCACCCACAGAAATACAGCAGATAAGCAGACCTCCTGCAGCGGGCGCAATGCTGAGTGTGCACGGTCAAGAAGAGCGCATTCACACATCCTTCCCAATCTCGCCCTCACATTGGCGCCTTGTATCACCTTACAGCTTATCACGTGACCTCCAAAGCTGGGTGCGTGAAACGAGCGGCCTCGGCAAGCTGGACTGCGACGGCTTCCATGGTGCGGCCACGCCTCGAGTGCTCATATAGCTGCTAGCGCAATAAACGTAAATTGCAATAGCGGGTGGTAGAGTAGGCAACCATTTCATGATCTCCTCCCAGAGTCATGTTTATCGAATCGCTCTCGGTTCTTTTGATCCGACAGTTTTCGGTCCTAGCAGAAAGGGTCACACGTGTTTCCGTGGTATACTTCTGCGATGAGCAACACGATGGAACGAGGAATCGGCTATGGCGGTGTCTTCGAGAGAAATCTATTCAGCCGCTGATCACCAAATCACGGGTTTGATCCCTGTCCTCGCGATAATGCATGGACGCTCTAGCACTCAGGTCTGGGCGCACGGCAAAAGAACACACACGCACGCGCGCATACACACACACACACGCGTGCGCGCACATACACACATACACAATTAGACAATAAGAGTTTAGGGTGCCCGGGCTACCCCGCGTTAGAGGGGTAGACCGGGCACCCTAAGCTCTTATTGTCTCATTGGCTTACGTTAGTGATAACGCGATTTGAGTGCCCTTCCTTCACGCGAAAAGAAAATGGAAGCATATTATGCAAGTGAAAAAATAAATAAAGAACACACACGTAATAATTTAAAGAATGAAAAGTATACCTGGTATTTTCTTATTTTCGATGAAATGGCGCTGACGCCTTCTTCTTGTTTTAATAGATGTTCCAGGAAACGTTGAGATGACGCAAAGCAGATTTCGGGCGTTTGAGGGACGCACAATATTTTTGCACTTAAGCGTTAGGTGCGCCTGGAGACACAAACGCAAATACACCATTTGGGTATACTGCATGCGCCCTGGCGAGACACTAATCATTGTAGCTTCCTATCTCAGGGCACCCCTGTTCAAAGACAGCCTAAGAGGTTTAGAAGCACGATAATATCGCAATCAGAGGAAACCAAGCACGACGTTCCCACTGCATGGCACTTTCTCTTGGCCTGTCTTTTGCTTTGAGACCTAATATGTCAGAAAAGCATGTATAAACGAATCAATAAATTGGGAAATGACCAAAGGTTTTATTTCATTTCCTCAAAACGTGCGCATGAGTAATAGGGACAAATTCGATTCCGAATACAAGCATAATAATTTAATTACGGCAACAAGATTTCCGTCTCAAAGGCGCCAAAAAGCAGCGATCGAAAGCTCTGAGTTAAGAGCGAAGTTAAGAAGCCACGTCTGTTCGGCTTGAACCTTGCAAAATTGCGTTCCTGGAAAGAAAAGCACGCTCGCTGATCGCGCTGGCGTTTCGACGCGCATAGAAGCCGAATGAAGCACGTGTCCCAAGAGTTTCTAACAGCGAGAATCTATGTGGTGACGCAGGGAAGTCATGAAAACATCTTTGAAGAACACGAGTGACATTTACGTGTTCGGTTTTAGTAGGAGCTTGGGGGCGCAGCTAAGCTAGCACCCCTGTGACTTGTAATATCGCTCATGTTTTGCCCTCTTAATGGACGCTTATGCTCGCTTCTCTATGCACGCTTTTTCTGACCATGCCATATTGTACTATATAAGGAGTATCCCAGAAGCACATTCTTGCTAAATTGAGACAACCAGTAAAACACTCCTATTGGTAATTTTCTACCGCGTCTTGCCTTTACAATTACTACGGTCAGAACTTCAGTGCTTCTGCTTTCTTTCTTTCCGGAAATGCCACTTTTCGAGGTGTCATGTCGAACAGACGCGGCGACATAGAGGGCGCCTCGCCGGGCCACCATAAGAAATTTTACTTACTGTTGGAAGTTGTTTAGGGGCTCTGTGAGGAGCTTTCTACCGCAAGAATTTTCTAAATTACTTCGTGAATAACAGTAGTGTAAATATTTGAGTGTCCCGAACGCATGATTTCAGGAAGCGAGCGTCACCACCAAGGTAAAGCCCCCTCCACTAGTCTCCATCTAGCCTCCGCAAGGTAAACTCCTTCCCGGGCACTCTCGCATACCAGAGCTTGTGGATCCGTGAGGGGCCCGCCTTCTTTCTCTCGCGATATATAGCGCGGCGCACCTCTGCTAGGTTGTCGAGCGCTAGCTGGTGTGTTTGCCTCGTTTCGCGCAGTGCGAGAGACAAGACATTTTGTGCGTTGCGCACGAGAACACTTCATTACGCCTATGTAAAATTTATTACAATTTTACTTTCGTTTAATTATTCTAACTGGGGCTGGCTTTATTAGAAACTCCGTTTTCTCTTGCAACTTTTGTTTCCTCCAAACACACTCGCACTTCAATCGCTGCTCCCGTAACCAGCCCCTCTGATGTCGGTGAAAATTTGTTGGGAACCGCGATTCGCCCAAGAATTTCGCCGCCTATTAGGATCGTTCTAGGAGGGACTTTCCTGGCATGTCTTCTTTTTCGTTTATCTTTTTCTTTCGTTGAGGTGCAGCACGTGTTCAGTTGCACATTCCCTGTGACTCTATTTGACGCGAATAAGGGTAGAGATAGGCAGCCATGAATGCCAGATGGTGCGTGAAGTATCCTAAACATGCTAATCCTATAATTAATTAAATCTTCATCTTTGAGTGCATCAAATGCGTACGCTGGAAAACAGGTGCAGATGAAATTGCGAATCAAAGGTGCTTGTTTCGAATTTTTAAATTGCAGATGACTTCGCTCTGCTTCTACCAATTCCAAGAGCGCCTTTCGACGACTTTCCGGAGGCTTTATTGACATGATCCACTCGTCCTTACGGCTGCCACTTCGAGCACCTGGAGGTCGCTTACTTGTTCAAGGGCAAACCGAACGTTCTCTTTCTCACGCATGAAGAACTGTAAAGAGACATACGAGGCGCGATGCATCATTTGGCTAAATTTATCGGCGAACACTACGGAAACATGCTTAAAGAATGTGATATAAAAGTGGATACGCAATTGGACGCTATCGTCCGAAGGAGTAGCGCTGAAAGCATGAGAAAAGTCACAGCGTTCAACCTCGGCGGACATCCCGACCCGGAGGTTGACAAGCAACTGAAGAGCCTGGATGTCTCGTCGAGAGTGGGCAACGGGGGAGACACCAAGCTCTATCATTTTGTCAGGAACGCCAAGGGGGGAGAGTGGAATAAGCACTTCTCGCTCGAGCAGCTACAACGTATGGAAGACAGCATCGTGGAAAAAAACGAGTTGTTCTAGCGTTATTATGGACCCTTGGTGCGACATGCGGGCGGACGCATTGAGTTTGCTCTGATTTTGAGGCCACGAACTGCGTGACCTTTCACTAGTTTTCACGAGAATTTTCTTTCCTACAATAAAATATTCACAAGTTGGACAGCGATCTGATACATGTTATTTTATGTGTAGCGGTGCGTTTGCGTGAATTCTAATTGATAGCGTGCAGCGGACATTGAGTGAAATGCAAATATCCGAGAAAAAGAAAAAACTGACCGCATTTCTCGGCGCTTCACTGCAAATGACGTCTGGAATCATAAGCGGAGCTGTGCTATGTCAGTAAAGGCACGATATCATAAACTTTTTGACAATCATTGAGCGAAGGTATGTGATGATATGTGTTCTCTGCTGGGCAATCACTGGTCTCACCTGAACCAAAAGCTGTTAGAGACGCTCCTCAAAGAAATGAAGTAATGTAAGAGATGTTCTTTTAAATACTTATTTCCCGAATGACTTCTCCGTTCTTGCATAGTACGCGTGAGGTGCAGTTTCTCGAGCCTTCGCTAATGTGCTTTCTTATTCCTCCGCAGTACCAGTTCAATGTCCCACACTATATGCAGCGGGTAAAGGTATCTGGCTTATCAATTTCCGCTGAAAGTTTTATCCGTACCGCCCATACAAGGATACTGCTCATTAGGAACGCGTCAGTTGGGATCACGCCCACTAGGTGCGAGCGATGGTGGTGAGCGTTAAAGATAAACAGGTTGAGCGCCTCTACAAAATGAAGATTGTACAGGTCTTCGCCCCTATATCCAGTCATGATGACCAGGAAGTCGAAAGCTTCTATGAAGACGTGGAATCGGTGATGGGTAGCGTGAAAACTAAATACACTATACTAATGGGCGACTTTAATGCCAAGGTAGGCAAGAAGGAGGCTGGAGACAAGGCAGTGGGTGAATATGGCATAGGCACTAGGAATAACAGGGGAGAGTTATTAGTTGAGTTTGTGGAACAGAATAATATGAGGATAATGAATACCTTTTTCCGCAAGTGGGATAGCCGAAAGTGGACGTGGAGGAGCCCGAACGGCGAGACTCGAAATGAAATAGACTTCATACTCTGCGCTAACCCTGGCATCATACAAGATGTGGACGTGCTCGGCAAGGTACGCTGCAGTGACCACAGGATGGTAAGAACTCGAATTGGCCTAGACCTGAGGAGGGAACGGAAGAAACTGGTACATAAGAAGCCGATCAATGAGTTAGCGGTAAGAGGGAAAATAGAGGAATTCCAGATCAAGCTACATAACAGGTATTCGGCTTTAACTCAGGAAGAGGACCTTAGTTTTGAAGCAATGAACGACAACCTTGTGGGCATCATTAAGGAGTATGCAATAGAAGTCGGTGGTAACTCCGTTAGGCAGGATACCAGCAAACTATCGCAGGAGACGAAAGATCTGGTCAAGAAACGCCAATTTATGAAAGCATCTAACCCTACAGCTAGAATAGAACTGGCAGAACTTTCGAAGTTAATCAACAAGCGTAAGACAGCTGACATAAGGAAGTATAATATGGATAGAATTGAACATGCCCTCAGGAACGGAGGAAGCCTAAAAACAGTGAAGAAGAAACAAGGAATTCGAAAGAATCAGATGTATGCGTTAAGAGACAAAGCCGGCAATATCATCACTAATATGGATGAGATAGTTCAAGTGGCTGAGGAGTTCTATAGAGATTTATACAGTACCAGTGGCACCCACGACGATAATGGAAGAGAAAATAGTCTAGAGGAATTCGAAATCCCAAAGGTAACGCCGGAAGAAGTAAAGAAAGCCTTGGGAGCAATGGAAAGGGGGAAGGCAGCTGGGGAGGATCAGGTAACAGCAGATTTCTTGAAGGATGGTGGACAGATTGTTCTAGAGAAACTGGCCACCCTGTATACGCAATGCCTCACGACCTCGAGCGTACCGGAATCTTGGAAGAACGCTAACATAATCCTAATCCATAAGAAAGGGGACGCCAAAGACTTGAAAAATTATAGACCCATCAGCTTACTGTCCGTTGCCTACGAACTATTTACTAAGGTAATTGCGAATAGAATCAGGAACACCTTAGACTTTTGTCAAGCAAAGGACCAGGCAGGATTCCGTAAAGGCTACTCAACAATAGATCATATTCACACTATCAATCAGGTGATAGAGAAATGTGCGGAATATAACCAACCCTTATTTATAGCTTTCATTGATTACGAGGAAGCGTTTGATTCTGTCGAAACCTCTGCAGTCATGGAGGCATTGCAGAATGAGGGTGTAGAAGAGCCGTATGTAAAAATACTGAAAGATATCTATAGTGGCTCCACAGCCACCTTAGTCCTCCATAAAGCAAGCAAAAAAATCCCAATAAGAAAGGCGTCAGGCAGGGAGATACGATATCTCCAATGCTATTCACAGCGTATTTACAGGAGGTATTCAGAGACCTGAATTGGGAAGAATTGGGGATAAAAGTTAATGGAGAATACCTTAGTAACTTGCGATTCGCTGATGATATTGCCTTGCTTAGTAACTCAGGGGACCAATTGCAAAATTGCAATGCATGCTCAGTGACCTGGAGAGGCAAAGCAGAAGAGTGGGTCTAAAAATTAATCTGCAGAAAACTAAAGTAATGCATAACAGTCTCGGAAGAGAACAGCAATTTACAATAGGCAGTGAGGCACTGGAAATCGTAAGGGAATACATCTACTTAGGGCAGGCAATGACGCCGGATGCGGATCATGAGACGGAAATAATCAGAAGAATAAGAATGGGCTGGGGTGCGTTTGGCAGGCATTCTCAGATCATGAACAGCAGGTTGCCATTATTCCTCAAGAGAAAAGTATATAATAGCTGTGTCTTACCAGTACTCACATACGGGGCAGAAACCTGGAGGCTTACGAAAAGCGTTCTACTCAAATTGAGGACGACGCAACGAGCTATGGAAAGAAGAATGATAGGTGTAACGTTAAGGGATAAGAAAAGAGCAGATTGGGTGAGGGAACAAACGCGAGTTAATGACATCTTAGTTGAAATAAAGAAAAAGAAATGGCATGGGCAGGACATGTAATGAGGAGGGAAGATAACCGATGGTGATTAAGGGTTACGGACTGGATCCCAAGGGAAGGGAAGCGTAGCAGGGGGCGGCAGAAAGTTAGGTGGGCGAATGAGATTAAGAAGTTTGCAGGCACGGCATGGCCACAATTAGTACATGACCGGGGTTGTTGGAGAAGTATGGGAGAGGCCTTTGCCCTGCAGTGGGCGTAACCAGGCTTATGATGATGATGATGACATTCTGCACTTATAACCGTCCCTGGAAAACAACAGCTTCCACCTGCGGGCGCTGGAAATTACCATAGGTCTGTAAGAGTAAAAGAGTAAACGTTTTGAGTGCGGTATATTAGAAGGAATTGCGGTGATGAGGCGCTTTGGCTTCGAAGGAAAGTAAAGGAATTGGTATGTGTAAAGTACGGCAGGTCGAAGAGTTAGAGTAGGAATCACATACCCGCAGCTACATGCGGTCGCAGATTATATATATATATATATATATATATATATATATATATATATATATATATATATATATATATATATATATATAAGGATTGATTCCGCGCGACAATGCAAGCGTCCATTCAGACACAAGATAACCTTGCTAGAACTCAGCATGGGTTCGAAATCTTTAGTCAGCCATTAAAACTACATTTCAACATACTAGCGCAGAGTGATCACCTTAAGGTTATTTTTCCAGGACCACCTTGGGTAGTTTTCTGAAGATCTAGTAATCTGCATGACACGTTAGCCTCATCTAATACGAGGATTCCCGAGACTGCGGTTTGCCTACCTTGCAAGAAGACACCGTGCAAGGTTTGCGCACCATGACATCATGTATTGCCAAAAGCACTGCTTCCGTCTTCCGTAATGAAAGTAAATGTAATTCCACGTGCGACATTACCAACTGCATCTATTTGCTCGAATGTTGCGTTTGTCACCGCACCTGCAACCATGCGCGACGCGACCACATACCGTGCCGGTGAACGTGCGGGTGCTGCTCGCCTTGCTCTGAATTCATGTGAACTATGCTTTAAACAGCTTTTTTTCCCCTTTTCCTTCAGTGGGTAACGTAATAAAGACATTTTGTCGTTTTGTAATATAGTGGTGGTGGTGCTGGTGATGTTGCTACAGGCGGGTTTAGCATTGATGGGTGTTAGTTTGGGCTAGTTTGCTTTCCATGATGTCAAGTGGTGCAGAGGGAAGCAGGGCGCAGGGACAGTGAATAGGCCAGGACGAGAGCTATTAGCCTGGCTGGCCAGGCCGGCCATTGCGGCGCCTCTGCATATATTTATGCGTCGAATATTCCACCATGCGCCCATAAGTACTGTCCGTCACAAAAATATGAGATCAATGGGTCAGAATTCCGCAGCCATTCTATTGATTCTGGTGCGGTGAACGGGCGAGCGTAGTACCGTAGTAGCGTAGTTCGCATTTGCTCTGCCGCGCAGTGTCTATAGGATGGCGAGGAACGGCTGCCAAACTCGTTGATATATGAAAAACAGGCTGCTCCATGGCAGGGCGTTACGCTCTATTCTTTTCAACATCATCAATCGTAAAGTAACCAACCTCTTGCATGCGTCAATCCAACGGTCGATGTACGCACGAACTACGCTGGGAACGCGGAGGCGCATCTCGACTCAATGTCAAGCCGTCAAGGCTCGTCAACATGAGGGAAAAGGAATTCAGTTCTAGGTTGTTTTCGCCAGCCGAGAGCAAGATCCTAGCTTTAATCAGTTTTATGAATCTTGCAAACAATGTCCCAAGCGCAGTAACCTATGTCACAAGGGGAGGTTCACGCTCTGCCGAGATGGCGATTCCTGTAATGGAAATTAGATGACTGAGTGTCAAGTTTTGTTATAAGCTTCTCGGAATAGAATCGCGCACCCCTCCCACCTCCAGTAGGCTCAAGCAAAGATGTCTTCAAATACGATTGCCTTAACGTTCCAGTCATAAACATGTACCGTAGTCGTGATGGCTAAGAAAATAATTAAGCAGTTTGTATAGAATAACAAGAATTAAGAACAACAAAGACTTATCTCATACTGGAACTGAGCTTGCGCCGGGCCGCGTACTTTGTGAACTGCCTACCAAAAGCAGGTGGCTTTGAAAGGCAGCTGGTTATAAAAGACAGTAACCCAGAGTGAAACGAGTTGCGACTTTCAGCTGTCTGTACACGAAAATGCAATGGTCAGTACTTGTTTTCTTTTAATACTGCATGTTAATCTCAGCTTGGGTATTTACACCTTTACAATGTCGTGGGCTTGACTGGTAACGGCATTACTGGTAGCCAGCTTGTGGCCTCTTACGCTGCCACAGAAGGGAATAACGATGAACTGAACCAAGGACCCCATAACGCAAAAGTATTCCTATATGTTTTTATTCCAATCTTCTGACGTGAAATTTGCGTAACCGCCGATGCAATCATCGGGCTGTGACCCATCGGGTTTTCTTAACAGACGAATCAAACGCTCTCCTAGTTTATAGCAGGTCAGTTCTGTTTGCTTTTAAAAAATAATAACGCTGCCTCCACTGAGCGGCATGTCTTATCTAATTGGCTGACAAGAAGCGAGGAGTAGGCTCCAGCGGAAAGGGGTTCGATGGGCCCGAGTCAGTGCACTGAAAATCGATAACCGCATGAAGATGGTGGTATTGGCGTCTGCAGTCGGTCCGCTTTCCCTTACGTAGCTTGAGATGGCTGGTCGAGCGTATTGCATCGCGATGCGGCGAGCGCTTGAGGCAGCCGGCAGCAGCAGCTCGCGCAGGCGCAGGTGCTCGAGGGGTGGGGTCTTGAACGGCGTCGTCTTCTACGGTGCCGCGCGCGGTCCGCGTTGTCGGGAAGCGTGCTACTCGGGGGCAGTGAGCCGATATCATCTTTACTGCGTGAAATGAGCCAGTATTATCTACTAAGCGTTGTGCGACGCCCATTGATACGCCTCGAACATAAGTTCATAGCTGAAACGTGCAGTGCAATTATAGACGATGTACTGATTCCATACGTTCTTGATGACCTGTTCCCAGAAGGCGACTATATATTCCAGCAAGATATGTCGCCGATCCACACTGCTCGTGTTGTGCAAGAACTGCTCGAAGAGCGCGCCGTCACACTCCTGGATTGGCCGGCCCCATCCGCAGGCGTCAAGATCATTTAAAATGACTGTAGTTCATTGAAAGTATCGCTGGCGCACCATCCTCACCATCAGTCGCCCGAGGATAGGCTTTCGGCTACCATCGTCAGCGAGTGAGACGTGCTGCGAATGAACACATAACTGACCAAATCACTCTACACTTCACTGCCTTCCAGGATGAGCGCGTTCATCGCTGCCGCTGGGGACATGACGAGACACTATGTGAAGTTTGGGGCGTGACGCATCCAATTCCCCTCCGGCGGGCAGGGTCTGTTTGGTGTAGCGATTGATTGTCGAGAAAAAAGTCACTTCCCGCTCATTGTCTTAACCTTTAAAACAATCCTTGTTTCATCGTGTTTGATCCCCATAGTTATCATTGTAGAGTGCTTCGCTTTCCTTCCGAGTCAAATGAAGACTTAGCACGCTGCGCGCACATCGTGTTGCATCTTGTCGCTGCTTATTACCCTAGCGCACACATTGAAGAAATATACGTGAGCACACTCATTACCCCGGCCTTTCGAAAGAACGAACGAAGTATGCTTCCAGAAGAAGTTTGTGGAACTCTATCATCGGCAATGAAGTCTCAGAGTTTGGCGTCGCACAACGTTTACTAAATCATGTCAGCTCAGTTCCCGCAGTAACGATTAAATCGGTACACTGCCCCTGACAGTAGCACGGTTCCCAATAATGCGGCCAGCCCCGGCCGCATTATTGCAGCCCTGACTCTAACGCTCGCCGTATCGCGATGCAATACATTACAAGTTTTCCCCTAAGTGTGAAACACACTGTACATTGCTAGAAGGTTTATCAGCGTTCGGTTTGTGCGCTCGGTATGCCCACATCTTTGCCGATGATAAGCTGTTGAGTGTCGGATCGTGGAGGCATACGAACGCCGTAATTCTTCCACAACATCGGCAATTATTTCGCAACCAAGGTCACTTATTATCACGCGACGCGCCCCATGTCGGGGTGTGATTGAATGCAGCAAAAACTGAGAAACCTGCGCTCCAGTGGCGGAGGATAGAGCTACCGTCTCACAATACCGCGTCACATAGCCAGCACACACAGCGATCCACCGGTTGCCTCTTGACGAACGCGGGAACGGTCCGATACGGTCTATGCCGACTCCTTCAAAGGGGGCACAGCGGGGCTTTACTGCCTGCAGGTGACCGACTGGAGCTGAGTTAGGTCACGTGTAGCTCTGGTACTTCTACAACTAGCCACAAAGTTATCCATTGTTTTCAGCATTTGAGGCCAGTAGAATCTTTCTTTCGAACGAGTAAGTGTTCGCGCGGTCCTTAAGTGCCTGAGGTCGTGTCATCGTGAGTAACGCGCAGGACGCATGTGTACAAATACTCCGGAACCACCAGTATAAAGCGCGCTTCCGTCGTTGAGAAGTTACTCTTGTAAAGAAGAACATCTCGGAGGCAAAACTGACCTGAGGTTAAAGGCCCTTGTGTGACAGAGAATGAGCATTCAAGCATTGGTCCTTGCGCTGCTATGCGGCGAATGTCAAGCCATCGGAAAAGTCACGCGAAAGAGAAGCGATAAGGAAGCCAAAGTTGTCGTCTTCACAAACCGTCGTACGTAGTGGAGTCCAGGAAAGGCATTCCGCGTCCGCGTATCGACGGTCACTCTAGTACGAAGTAGTAAACGCATAATCCTGCAGACCAAGGGCCCATCGCGCGAGGCGACCGGACGGGTCACAAAGATTGACCAGCCAGCACAGAGAGGGGTGATCTGTGACGATGCTGAACAGGTGAACATAGAAGTACAAGCGAAACTGTTGCACGGCAAATATTACTGCTAGACATTCTTGCTCCGTCACATTGCAGTTGCGTTCAGGCTTGCATAAAGAACGACATGCGTACGCGACGACAAGTTCGTCGTTTCTAGAGCGCTGAACGAGGACGGCACGATGCCGGCGCCACTGGCGTCTGTGTGAACTTCTGTTGCTGACGAAGGATCGAGGTGCCGGAGTATGGGCTGTGAAGTCAACAAAAGCTCAGCTGGCGAAAAGCAGCTTCACACACAGGGGTCCACTGAAACGGAGTGTTCTTACGCAGAAGATTCGTCAAAGGGAGAGCGACATCAGCGAAACCGGGTATGTACCGCCTCAAATATGAGCAGAGCCCTAGGATGCTACGAAAATGCTTGACAGATTTAAATTGCTCGAATGATTCAACGGCTGCTGTCTTCTTTGGTTGGGTCTAATGTCATCCCTATTGACGAGATGTCCTAGCACCACACTTTGGCGCTCAACAAAATGGCCATATTTTAGGGAATTTTTGATGCCAGCCTTTTCGATACAGTCGTGAACAACAGCGAGACGACTGTGGTGCCCCTGGAATGGGCGTCCAAAAATTACGACATCATCAGGGTAGCACATACAAATCTAGCACTGCTGTTCGTCTGTGTAGCATATTTAACACACAGGGTAAGTGTTTGCTTGAGGCGTTGTTCTGCACCGTACTTTATATTATCTGAGAGGGTTGAGCAGATTCATTGCCTCACATCGCACATCGCATCGTGACAGAGGTATTACACTTTAGCTTGGCGGTGACGTTCGTCTTCTGAAATCATGCGTTCGGGACCCTCAAATATTTTCATCACGGTTATTAACGGAGCAATTTGGGAAATTCTTGCGGTATCACGCTCCTCACAGAGCCCCTAAACAACTTGCCACAGGTAACCAAAATTTGTTATTGTGGCCTGGCGAGATGCCCTCGAAGTCTGTTCGACGTGACACCTCGAAAAATGGCATTTCCGGAAACAACGAAAGCAGAAGCACTTAAGTTTAGACCGTAATAATTGTAAAGGCAAGACGCGGTAGAAAATTACCAATACGAGTGTTTTACTGGTTGTCTAAATTTAGCAAGAATGTGCTGCTGGGATAATTCTTATACAGTACAATATGGCATGGTCAGAAAGAGCGTGCATAGAGAAGCGAGCATAAGCCTCCATTAAGAGGGTAAAACATGAGAGATATTACTAGTCACAGGGGTGCTAGTTTAGCTGCGCCCCCAAGCTGCTACGAAAACCGAACACGTGAATGTCACCCGTGTCCTTCAAAGATATCTTTATAACTTCCGTGCGTCACCACATAGATTCTCGCTGTTAGAAACTCTTGGGACACGTCCTTCGTTCGGCTTGTATGCGCGTCGAAACGCCAGCGCGATCAGCGAGCGTGCTTTTCTTTCCAGGAACGCAATTTTGCAAGGTTCAAGCCGAACAGACGTGGCTACTTAACTTCCCTGTTAACTCAGAGCTTTCGATCGCTGCTTTTTGACGCCTTTGAGACGGAAATCTTTTCGCCGTAATTAAATTGATATGCTTGTATTCGTAATCGAATTTGTCCCTATTTCTCATGCGCACGTTTTGAGGAAATGAAATAAACCCTTTGGTCATTTCCCAATTTATTGATTCGTTTATTCATGCTTTTCTCACATATTAGGCCTCAAAGCAAAATACAGGCCAAAAGAAAGTGCCATGCAGTGGGAACGTCGTGCTTGGTTTCCTCTGATTGCGATTTTATCGTGCTTCTAAACCTCTTAGGCTGTCTTTGAACAGGAGTGCCCCAATATAGGAAGCTGCAATGATTAGTGTCTCGTCAGGGCGCATGCAGTAGACCCAAATAGTGTATTTGCGTTTGGGTCTCCAGGCGCACCTAACGCTTAAGTTCAAAAATATTGTGCGTGCTTCAAATGCCCCAAATCTGCTTTGCGTCATCTCAACGTTTCCCGGAACATCTTTAATATAAGAAGAACGCGTCAGCGCCATCTCATCGAAAATTAAAAACTACCAGGTATACTTTTCATTCTGTAAATTATTACGTGTGTTTTTCTTTATTTATTTTTTCACGTGCATAATATGCTTCAATTTTCTTTTCGCGTGAAGGAAGGGCACTCAAATCGCGTTATCACTAACGTAAGCCAATGAGACAATAAGAGCTTAGGGAGCCCGGTCTACCCCTCTAACGCGGGGTAGCCCGGGCACCCTAAACTCTTATTGTCTGATTGTGTATGTGTGTATGTGCGCGCACGCTTGTGTGTGTGTGTGTACGCGCGTGCGTGTGTGTTCTTTAGCCGTGCGCTCAGACCTGAGTGGTAGAGCGCCCATGCATTATGGCGAGGACATGGGCCCTATAACGTAAAACTATTCCAAGATGTTTCTATTCCAATCTCCTACGTCAACTTTGCGTAACCACCAACGCAAGCACCGGGCGGTCACCCGCAGGGTTGTCTGAACAGACCTATCAAACACTCTCCTCGTTCATAGGAGGTCACTTTTATTTGCTTGAAAAACGAATAACATTGCCTACACTGAGCGGCTTGTCGTATCTAATTGGCTGACAAGAGGCGAGGAGAACGCGCAAGTGGAGAGGGATTCGATGGGGCCGAGCCACTGCACTGAAAGTCGATAACCGGATGGAGAGGGGGGTGCCGGCGTCTACGATTCGTGGGCTTTCCCTTACTTAGCTTGCGGTGGCTGGTCGAAAATCGCGGCGGCATGCAACGGAAGCTCAAGAATGACGCTAAAAGAGACCCTCAGCAAAGAAGAGTTGGCAGAATGAGGGGGTAAACGTGCCGAAAGTGCTCGAAAATGTTACACGGCCACGCAAGAAGTTTTATTATACGCAAATACACCCATGCTCTCCGGCAGGTGTGCATAGCAAGCGTCTGAGCGATCTGCGGCATCCATCTTCTATTCCTTTCGGAACGGGGCAGCATGCGGCTATTCCGAAGAAAATTCAGTTTTGTTCGGCATAATAATGAATCTTTATCGCGTACACGTCACTTTGACGCGGTGAGTTCTTGCAGTTTTGTGACGTCGCGTGACAGGCAGGTGAAGTGGGTGCAGCCCGAAAACTTTTTACCAATAGCCGAGGGCTAATGGCGCAAAGGGGTCGAATCAGAAATAACTGTTTTTCTTTTTTCTGTCAAATCATGCATAATCAGTGTGTACACGTCATATCAGATGGGGAGGTATCGTGGTTTTCGTGACGTCGCGTGACAGACAGGTGAAGGGCTGATAGCAGAATTGGAATAGAAAAGTTTGGAGTAGTTTTACGTTATAGCGCCCCAGGGATCAAACCCGCGATTTCGTTATCAGCGGCTGAATAGATTTCTCTGGAAGGCACCGCCATAGCCGATTCCTCGTTCCATCGTGTTGCTCATCGCAAAAGTATACCACGGAAACACGAGTGACCCTTTCTGCTGGGACCGAATCCTGTCGGATCGAAAGAGCCGAGAGCGATTCGATAAACATGACTATGGGAGGAGATCATGAAATGGTTGCCTACTCTACGACCCGCTAGTGCAATTTACGTTTATTGCGCTAACAGTTATATGAGCACTCGAGGCGTGGCCCCAACATGGAAGCCGTCGCAGTCCAGCTTACCGAGGCCGCTCGTTTCACGCACCCAGCTTTGGAGTTCACGTGATCAGATGCAAGGTGATATAAGGCGCCAATGTGAAGGTGAGACGGGGAAGGATGTGTGAATGCGCTCTTCTTCACCGTGCACACTCAGCATTGCGCCCGCTGCAGGAGGTCTGGTGCAAGCCGTGCAGGAATCGCTAGAGCAGGCGATCTGTAAACAGGGTAGGAAGTAAGGTAATAACATCAATAATAATAATTATGGGGTTTTACGTGCCAAAACCACTTTCTCATTATGAGGCACGCCGTAGTGGAGGACTCCGGAAATTTCGACCACCTGGGGTTCTTTAACGTGCACCTAAATCTAAGCACACGGGTGTTTTCGCATTTCGCCCCCATCTAAATGCGGCCGCCATGGCCGGGATTCGATCCCGCGACCTCGGGCTCAGCAGCCCAACACCATAACCACTGAGCAACCACGGCGGGTTAATAACATCAAAGTCGGTTCCTGATGTCAATTTCGCCACTAGTAGGGAGAGTCCGTGTTATAGTGGATCAGTGGCCACGGCTACCCATTTGTTCCCAGGCGGCGAAGTAGGAAAGAGGTCGACGAGATCTAACCCAATACGGAATCAGCTTGAGATGAATGGCAAGTACCAACCGAGGCGACAATGTCTGAAGATAATTCAACCTCCAGTCGAAGTTGATGAAAAACAACTTCAAGGTGACAACAAGCCCCACCCTCCCTGGCAACGCGGTAACGACGGCAAAGGCCAGTCTCACGACCCTGAGAGGCGGACCTTCACGGAGAGCAAACAAGTGTCGACGACTTTCGCCGCAGGACCACGAACCCATGTTTCCTGATTGCCTCATCCTTGCTTCGAAGGTACCCGCCGCGGTTGCTTAGTGGCTATGGTGTTGGGCTGCTAAGCGCGGGGTGCCGAAATCAACCGGTTCATTTCGGTGGGGGCGAAATGCGAAAACACCCGTGTACTTAGATTCATGTGCATGTTGAAGAACCTCAGGTGGTCCAATGTTTCGGAGTCACCCACTACAGTCAGCTACATAATCAGATCGTTGTTGTGGCACGTGACACCCCATAAATAAATTTTATTGCTCGGAAGGTCGGGGATCAGAGCCAGAGTCCAGAAAGGTGGCGCGACCTTGGACGGAGTTCTGTGGACACTACGACCACTCTGATTGGCGGTAACAAGGTCATTTCATTTTTTTTTTGTAGAGTATAGGGAAAATAACTATTTGAAAAGCGGAAACTTTTGAGGCAGTGAAGTGTGCGGGCATACGTGCTATGGCATTTAGCGAACTCAAACATTTGAAGTGCTTCAACACGGGGTGCGCTCCCATATCTGGAGCCAGTTGTGTACATAGGAGAGGTAAAGCCGTTTCTAGTTTCTTTCAACCTCCCGGAGTCACCTTCTCACCAACACGCAACACAAGGCGTCAGATATATGGACGACGGCATGGGGCTGCTTAGTCGGCTTTGTGCGACACCCCGTTATAGCGCAGGCCAGCTACCATGTTACAGGCTCCCCGGCATTGTAGGCAAGCGACCCTATCAGTAACGTTAGTTCAGACCAGGCACCCTAGAACCAGAACACAATAGCCTATAATCGTCCCAGGTATTATAGGGTTGTTGCCTGTGCGTGAATTTCGGTAACATTTTACTGTTTACAGATCGCCTGCTTTAGCGATTCCTGCACGGCATCATGCGGCGCTTTGCACAACTACCATGCGTTTGAATAATTTTTGTGTTGCATGTGTGTTGATGCCGAAAGAAAATCAGGAAAGGAGTCCACCCTAAAGACCTCACCGCTACCGATTTTTTACCCGGCAGTTGTAACGTAGTACGATGCCGTTCGTTCATCATTTTACCTGCGTCGCACCCACAGAAATACAGCAGATAACCACATCTCCTGCAGCGGGCGCAATGCTGAGTGTGCACGGTAAAGAAGAGCGCATCCAGACATCCTTCCTCGACTCGCCCTCACATTGGCGCCTTGTATCACCTTGCATCTGATCACGTGACCTCCAAAGCTGGGTGCGTGAAACGAGCGGCCTCGGCAAGGTGGACTGCGACGGCTTCCATGTGGGGACACGCCTCGAGCGCTCATATAACTGTTAGCGCAATAAATGTAAATTACACTAGCGGGTCGTAGAGTAGGCAACCATTTCATGATCTCCTCCCAGAGTCATGTTTCTCGAATCGCTCTCGGTTTTTTTGATCCGACAGGATTCGGTCCTAGCAGAAAGGGTCACTCGTCTTTCCGTGGTATACTTTTGCTATGAGCAACACGATCGAACGAGGAATCGGCTATGGCGGTGTCTTCGAGAGAAATCTGTTCAGACGCTGATCACGAAATCGTGGGTTTGATCCCTGTCCGTGCAGTAATGCGAGGACGCTCTAGCATTCAGGTCTAGGCGCACGGCAAAAGGACACACACATACACGCACGCACACAAACACCGGCACGCACGCACACACACGCGCGCGTGCACGCACATACACACATACACAATCAGACAATAAGAGTTTAGGGTGGCCGGTATACCCCGCGTTAGAGGGGTAGACCGGGCACCCTAAGCTCTCATTGTCTCATTGGCTTGCGTTAGCGACAACGCAATTTCAGTGCCCTTCCTGCCGGCGAAAAGAAAATAGAAGCATATTGTGCACGAGAAAAAATAAATAAATAAATAAAACACATGTAATATTTTGCAGAATGAAAAGTATACCTGGTAGTTTCTTATGTTCGATGAAATGGCGCTGACGCGTTCTTCCAATTTTTATATATGTTCCAGGAAACGTTGAGACGATGCAAAGCAGATTTGTGGCGCTTGACACACGCACAATATTTTTGAACTTAAGCGTTAGGTGCGTCTGGACAACCAAACGCAAATATACTATTACGATATGATCAAGCGATGCTCAAGAAATGAGCCGCCGCGAGCATGACGACGAAGTGGCTCTGTGCCCTTGGCGAGCGAGTGTCGGCCTGGCTGCCTGGCTCCAGTGAAAATAGCCTGTAAATAGCGTCTTCTGTTTGTGTCTTTCCACACGCAACATTTTGGTGGAGGTCAGCGATCCCCGTCCTCACCAAGGAACTCAGAAGTGGTCGGCACACCGAGCTTGTTACCTCTGCAACGGCTTCGGCTTGTCGCACTGCTCCAATCGTCACGGTCTCCCCACATCGCGACCCAGGTGTGTTCTCTGGCCTGGAGCGACAGGATGTTGACTGGATCAAACTTTATGAACACGCCAGTGCTAATAACAGGTGGGACCCAACGATTATGCTCGCCTATGTCATCTTTTATCTCGGCGGCACCCCACGCGTGTGGCACCAAACGCATGACGACGAGATTACCAGTTGGGACAAGTTCAAAGAGAAGTTACGGGAACTGTTCGGCGACCCCATTGGGCGCAAGCCTGCAGCGAGAAAGGCTCTTGCGTCTAGAGTTCAGTCATCTACGGAGCCGTACGTTTCCTACATCCGCGACGTCTTGGCTCTATGCCGCAAAGCTGACGATGTTGACGAGCCGATCAAGTGTCACATGTTCTAAAAGGCATCGCCGACGAGGCTTTCAATTTGCTTGTTTTCGGCAACGTCTCGACTATCGACACCATCATCAAAGAATGCGGTCACCTTGAACAAGCTAAGAGCCGCCATATCACAAACAACACCACGAAGCTACTCAACACTGCTGCTACGTCGACATGTGAGGGTCGACCACGTCAGACCACCACCTGTGACGACGTCACCCGTATTGTTCGCCGCGAACTCGAGGCCACCTGTTCGTGAGTTTTCTCCTCGACGCCTCCTGATCCGCCAGCAACCACCATTGCGATAATCCACGCCGTCGTCCGACAGGAATTTGAGAACATGGGTCTTAACTCCGTGTGTTCTACGTCTCAACCCAGCGTTCCCCAGTTCTCTAGCGGCCCTCCTCGCCCTCGGCATTCCTTTTCCGCCGCATCTCGCCGCATCTCGCCGCAACCCGTCCGATTGGCGTACCCCTGATGACCGGCTGATCTGCTTCCACTGCTGTCGCATCGGCCACGTTGCTCGTCACTGCCGCAACCGATGGCCACCACCTCCTCGGACATACACCGCCGCTTATTCCCACACCTTTGGACATTCCGTTCCCTGTACCACCCGCCATGAATCCACTGCCGCTGATGCTCCTGCTCCAAACCTTCGGTACAGCCGCTCGCCCTCACCTCGACGCCATCAGTCTCGTTCGCCCCAACCCCGTCGCTTCTCTTCGCCGCCTATCGCCTCCCGGATCCAGCCGGAAAACAAGGCACTGCAGCTTCTGGAGGTGAAGCTGCGTTGTCGACCCTGCTCTCAAATCCTCTGCTCACGTTACCCACGAACCGAAACCTTCTTGACGTTGACGTTGACGGCTATCCTGTCACGGCACTCATCGATACAGGAGCACATCTTTCAATTATGAGTGCTGCCTTCCGACGACGACTGAACAAGCTCCTCACCCCAGCGTCGGCAAGTGTCGCCCGCATTGCGAATGGCGGTACTGTGCCTATCATCGGCATGTGTACGGCACGCGTCAGCCTCGCCCGCCGCCACACTCCTGTCCTCTTCACCGTAATTGCTCATTTCCCCCACGACCTCATTCTCGGCCTCGATTTTCTCTCCGCACATTCTGCTCTTATTGACTCCTCTTCCTGTACCCTTCGCCTTGAGTTGCCGATGCTCGCAGAACCGTCTGACGCACTCCACTGCCGCTAACGTCCCACCGGCTTTCTTCGCCTGCAGCCAAAGTCAATTGCCCACATTGAACTGTTGTCTTTCCCACCAGTTCCTGATTGCGAGTACCTCTTCACTCCTCTGCCCGACATTCCAATAAGGTATGACGTTACAGTGCCTCACAGTATACTTAATATTACTGGGAACCGCACTCGCATGCCTGTCTGTAACTTTGGATTGCGAAAGCAAATTCTACCGCAAGGTATTTGCCTTGGCACCGCTGATTGTCTCGGCGACCAATACGTGGCAGCGTTATCGACCGATGGCTCTCGCGAGCTTAGCGGGCCCCTCGCGCCAGCCTCGGATGCCAATCCCAATATAAAGAAAATGGTTGCGATGGACGTGTCCTCGGCGCAGGCTGAAGAGCCTTGCCAAGTATTATCGTCCTACCGAGATATTTTCGACATGGACGATCACCCTTTAGGCCAGACGCTCGCGGTCAAGCATCGGATTCTCACTGGCGATGCTACGCCTATTCACCGACGACCATATCGAGTTTCTGCGTCAGAACGCCGAGTAATTCGAAACGAAGTCAACAAAATGCTCGATAAAAACATCGTTGAGCCTTTATCGAGTCCCTGGGCGTCACCTGTGGTGTTGGTTAAGAAGAAGGACGGCACGTGGCGCTTCTGTGTAGACTACCGTCATCTGAACAACATTACTAAGATAGACGTCTACCCGCTCCCACGTATAGACGCCGCCCTTGACTGCCTGCATGGTTCCAGCTATTTCTCGTCTATTGATCTTCGTTCGGGATACTGGCAGATTGCTATTGACGATATGGACAGAAAAAAAACCGCGTTCATCACACCTGATGGCCTATGCCAATTTAAGATAATGCCGTTCGGATTATGCAACGCCCTGCCACCTTCGAGCGTATGATGGACTCCTTGCTCCAAGGTTTCAAATGGTCCACATGCCTCTGCTACCTCGACGACGTCATCGTCTTCTCGCCAACGTTCGACACTCACCTTGAACGTCTCACAATTATACTTGATCTATTTCGAAAGGCGAAGCTGCAACTTACCTCGTCCAAATGTCGTTTTGGCCACCGGCAAATTACTCTTCTGGGCCATCTCGTTGACGCTTCCGGAGTACAGCCTGATCCCGTCAAAACTCGCGCTGTAAGAGAGTTTCCGATTCCGAAGACAGCCGCAGACTTTCGAGGTTTTGTAGGGCTATGCTCGTACTTTCATCGTTTTGTTCCAGATTTTGCGACGATTGCTAGACCCCTAACAAACCTTTTGAAGAAAGGCGTACAATTCTCTTGGGGCACTGGCGAGGCCGCCGCCTTCTCTCGTCTCGTGACTCTTGTAACCTCACCACCCATTCTCGCCCACTTCGACCCTGATGCCCCTACAGAATTGCGTACAGATTCCAGCGGTCATGGCATAGGTGCCGTCTTAGCCCAGTGTCAGCGTGGCCAGGATCGCGTTATTGCTTATGCAAGCCGCCTCCTAGCACCATCGGAGCGCAACTATTCCATTACGGAACGAGAATGCCTTGCTGTTGTCTGGGCGGTTGCGAATTACCTAAACACTTCATCACCACCGTTATCGAAGAGCTCCACGACGCACCAACGGCAGGACATCTCAGCGTATCTCCAACATATGACCGTGTATGTCGCCGTTTTTTCAGGCCGGGCCTTGCTTGCCCGTTCCGCACGACGTTACGTCGCCGCTTGTGAAGTTTGTCAACGACGCAAGAAGCCTTCCCAGCTCCCCGCTGGTTACCTGCAGTCGTTCGACATCCCTGCTGAGCCCTTTCATCCTGTCGGCTTAGACCCTCTCGGCCCATTTCCGGAATCTACATCAGGGAACAAGTGGGTTGCAGTCGCAGTGGACTACGCGACCCGCTACGCCGTAACCCGTGCTCTTCCGGCCAGTTGCGCAGCTGATGTTGCGGACTTCCTCCTACATGATATTATTTTGATGCATGGTGCTCCGCGTCAATTGCTAACAGACCGTGGCCGTACGTTTTTGGCCAAAGTCATCGACGACATCATGCGCGCGTTCTCAATACGGCATAAATTTACCACCTCCTACCATCCCCAAACGAACGGCCTCACAGAGCGCTTGAACCGCACCCTTACAGGCATGCTATCCAAATACATTTCCCACTACCACCGTGACTGGGACCCTGGCTCTCCCTTACATTACCCTTGCATACAACTCTTCCCGTCTCGAAACTGCTGGCTTTTCACCGTTTTACCTCTTGTATGGCCGCGAACCAACGCTACCACTGGACAATGTGCTTCCGTCCGCCACAGCTTCAACTAGCGATTATGCCCGTGATGCAATCGCCCATGCTGACCACGCTCGCCAACTTGCGCGCGCTCGTCTACAAGTGTCTCAAGACAAGCAGAATCAACTCTACGACCTCCGTCACCCTGATCTCCATTTTGTGCCCGGCAGCCTCGTGTTGCTTTGGTCACCTTCGCGTAAAGTTGGCCTATGTGAAAAACTCCTTTCTTCTTACACAGGTGCATATCACGTGCTCCGCAAAGTGACCGATGTCACCTAAGAAATCGCTCTAGCCACTCCCACTACGTCCTCCCCTGTGACAATCAGTAACATTGTCCATGTCGTCCGACTCAAGCCCTACAACTCTCCACGCGCCTTGGATATTTAACAGCACCGTGACGGTGCTTCTACCACCGGGGGGAGGGGGGGGGGTAGTATTACGAAATGATCAAGCGATGCTCAAGAAACGAGCCGCCGCGAGAACGACGACTAAGTGGCTGTGTGCCCTTGGCGAGCGAGTGTCGGCCTGGCTGCCTGGTTGCAGTGTAAATAGCCTGTAAATAGCGTCTTTTGTCTGTGTTTTTCCACACGCAACAATACCATGTGGGTCTGCTGCATGCGCCCTGGCGAGACACTAATCATAGTAGCTTCCTATCTTAGGGCGCCCCTGTTCAAAGAAAGCCTAAGAGGTTTAGGCGCACGACAAAATTGCGATCAGTCGAAACCAAGCACGACGTTCCCACTGCATGGCACTTTCTCTTAGCCTGTCTTTTGCTTTGTGACCTAATATGTGGAAAAGCATGAATCAACCAATAAATAAATTGGGAAATGACGAAAGGTTTTATTTCATTTCATCAAAACGTGCGCATGAGTAATAGGGACAAATGCAATTTCGAAGACACGCATATTAATTTAATAACGGCAAACCGATTTCTGTCTCAAAGGCGTCAAAAAGCAGCGATCGAAAGCTCTGACTTAACATCGAAGTTAAGTAGCCACGTCAGTTCGGCATGAACCTTGCAAAATAGCGTTCCTGGAAAGAAAAGCACGCTCGCTGATCGCGCTGGCGTTTCGACACGCATAGAAGCCGAATGAAGCAAGTGTCCCAAGAGTTTCTAACAGCGAGAATCTATGTGGTGACGCACGGAAATTATATATACCGTGGTATACTTTTGCGATGAGCAAGACGATCGAACGAGGAATCGGCTATGGCGGTGTCTTCGAGAGAAATTTGTTTAGCCTCTGATCACGAAATCGCGGGTTTGATCCCTGTCTGCGCAGTAATGCAAGGACGCTCTAGCATTCAGGTCTAGGCGCACGGCAAATGAACACACACATACACGCACGCACAAAAACACCGGCACGCACGCACGCACACACGAGCGTGCGAGCACATGCACACATACACACTCAGACAATTAGAGTTTAGGGTGCCCGGTCTACCCCGCGTTAGAGGGGTAGACCGGGCACCGTAAGCTCTCATTGTCTCATTGGCTTGCGTTAGCGACAACGCGATTTCAGTGCCCTTCCTGCGCGCGAAAACAAAATGGAAGCATATTATGCACGTGAAAAAATAAATAAATAAATAAAACACATGTAATATTTTGCAGAATGGAAAGTATACCTGGTAGTTTCTTACTTTCGATGAAATGGCGCTGACGCGTTCTTCTAATTTTTATATATGTTCCGGGAAACGTTGAGACGATGCAAAGCAGATTTGTGGCGCTTGACACACGCACAATATTTTTGAACTTAAGCGTTAGGTGCGTCTGGACAACCAAACGCAAATATACTATTACGATATGATCAAGCGATGCTCAAGAAATGAGCCGCCGCGAGCATGACGACGAAGTGGCTCTGTGCCCTTGGCGAGCGAGTGTCGGCCTGGCTGCCTGGCTCCAGTGAAAATAGCCTGTAAATAGCGTCTTCTGTTTGTGTCTTTCCACACGCAACATTTTGGTGGAGGTCAGCGATCCCCGTCCTCACCAAGGAACTCAGAAGTGGTCGGCACACCGAGCTTGTCACCTCTGCAACGGCTTCGGCTTGTCGCACTGCTCCAATCGTCACGGTCTCCCCACATCGCGACCCAGGTGTGTTCTCTGGCCTGGAGCGACAGGATGTTGACTGGATCAAACTTTATGAACACGCCAGTGCTAATAACAGGTGGGACCCAACGATTATGCTCGCCTATGTCATCTTTTATCTCGGCGGCACCCCACGCGTGTGGCACCAAACGCATGACGACGAGATTACCAGTTGGGACAAGTTCAAAGAGAAGTTACGGGAACTGTTCGGCGACCCCATTGGGCGCAAGCCTGCAGCGAGAAAGGCTCTTGCGTCTAGAGTTCAGTCATCTACGGAGCCGTACGTTTCCTACATCCGCGACGTCTTGGCTCTATGCCGCAAAGCTGACGATGTTGACGAGCCGATAAAGTGTCAAATGTTCTAAAAGGCATCGCCGACGACGCTTTCAATTTGGTTGTTTTCGGCAACGTCTCGACTATCGACACCATCATCAAAGAATGCGGTCACCTTGAACAAGCTAAGAGCCGTCTTATCACAAACAACACCACGAGGCTACTCAACACTGCTGCTACGTCGCCATGTCAGGGTCGACCACGTCAGACCACCCCCTGTGACGACGTCACCCGTATTGTTCGCCGCGAACTCGAGGCCACCTGTTCGTGAGTTTTCTCCTCGACGCCTCCTGATCCGCCAGCAACCACCATTGCGATAATCCAGGCCGTCGTCCGACAGGAATTTGAGAACATGGGTCTTAACTCCATGTGTTCCACGTCTCAACCCAGCGTTCCCCAGTTCTCTAGCGGCCCTCCTCGCCCTCGGCATTCCTTTTCCGCCGAACCTCGCCGCAACCCGTCCGATTGGCGTACCCCTGATGACCGGCTGATCTGCTTCCACTGCTGTCGCATCGGCCACGTTGCTCGTCACTGCCGCAACCGATGGCCACCACCTCCTCGGACATACACCGCCGCTCATTACCACACCTTTGGACCTTCCGTTCCCTGTACCACCCGCCATGAATCCACTGCCGCTGATGCTCCTGCTCCTAACCTTCGGTACAGCCGCTCGCCCTCACCTCGACGCCATCAGTCTCGTTCGCCCCAACCCCGTAGCTTCTCTTCGCCGCCTATCGCCTCCCGGATCCAGCCGGAAAACAAGGCACTGCAGCTTCTGGAGGTGAAGCTGCGTTGTCGACCCTGCTCTCAAATCCTCTGCTCACGTTACCCACGAACCGAAACCTTCTTGACGTTGACGTTGACGGCTATCCTGTCACGGCACTCATCTATACAGGAGCACATCTTTCAATTATGAGTGCTGCCTTCCGACGACGACTGAACAAGCCCCTCACCCCAGCGTCGGCAAGTATCGACCGCATTGCGAATGGCGGTACTGTGCCTATCATCGGCATGTGTACGGCACGCGTCAGCATCGCCCGCCGCCACACTCCTGTCCTCTTCACCGTAATTGCTCATTGCCCCCACGACCTCATTCTCGGCCTCGATTTTCTCTCCGCACATTCTGCTCTTATTGACTCCTCTTCCAGTACCCTTCGCCTTGAGTTGCCGATGCTGGCAGAACCGTCTGACGCACCCCACTGCCGCTAACGTCCCACCGGCTTTCTTCGCCTGCAGCCAAAGTCAATAGCCCACATTGAACTGTTGTCTTTCCCACCAGTTCCTGATTGCGAGTACCTCTTCACTCCTCTGCCCGACATTCCAATAAGGTATGACGTTACAGTGCCTCACAGTATACTTAATATTACTGGGAACCGCACTCGCATGCCTGTCTGTAACTTTGGATTGCGAAAGCAAATTCTACCGCAAGGTATTTGCCTTGGCACCGCTGATTGTCTCGGCGACCAATACGTGGCAGCGTTATCGACCGATGGCTCTCGCGAGCTTAGCGGGCCCCTCGCGCCAGCCTCGGATGCCAATCCCAATATAAAGAAAATGGTTGCGACGGACGTGTCCTCGGCGCAGGCTGAAGAGCCTTGCCAAGTATTATCGTCCTACCGAGATATTTTCGACATGGACGATCACCCTTTAGGCCAGACGCTCGCGGTCAAGCATCGGATTCTCACTGGCGATGCTACGCCTATTCACCGACGACCATATCGAGTTTCTGCGTCAGAACGCCGAGTAATTCGAAACAAGGTCAACAATATGCTCGATAAAAACATCGTTGAGCCTTTTTCGAGTCCGTGGGCGTCACCTGTGGTGTTGGTTAAGAAGAAGGACGGCACGTGGCGCTTCTGTGTAGACTACCGTCATCTGAACAACATTACTAAGAAGGACGTCTACCCGCTCCCACGTATAGACGCCGCCCTTGACTGCCTGCATGGTTCCAGCTATTTCTCGTCTATTGATCTTCGTTCGGGATACTGGCAGATTGCTGTTGACGATATGGACAGAGAAAAAACCGCGTTCATCACACCTGATGGCCTATGCCAATTTAAGGTAATGCCGTTCGGATTATGTAACGCCCTGCCACCTTCGAGCGTATGATGGACTCCTTGCTCCAAGGTTTCAAATGGTCCACATGCCTCTGCTACCTCGACGACGTCATCGTCTTCTCGCCAACGTTCGACACTCACCTTGAACGTCTCACAATTATACTTGATCTATTTCGAAAGGCGAAGCTGCAACTTACCTCGTCCAAATATCGTTTTCGCCACCGGCAAATTACTCTTCTGGGCCATCTCGTTGACGCTTCCGGAGTACAGCCTGATCCCGTCAAAACTCGCGCTGTAAGAGAGTTTCCGATTCCGAAGACAGCCGCAGACATTCGAAGTTTTGTAGGGCTATGCTCGTACTTTCGTCGTTTTGTTCCAGATTTTGCGACGATTGCTAGACCCCTAACAAACCTTTTGAAGAAAGGCGTACAATTCTCTTGGGCCACTGGCGAGGCCGCCGCCTTCTCTCGTCTCGTGACTCTTGTAACCTCACCACCCATTCTCGCCCACTTCGACCCTGATGTCCCTACAGAATTGCGTACAGATTCCAGCGGTCATGGCATAGGTGCCGTCTTAGCCCAGTGTCAGCGTGGCCAGGATCGCGTTATTGCTTATGCAAGCCGCCTCCTAGCACCATCGGAGCGCAACTATTCCATTACGGAACGAGAATGCCTTGCTGTTGTCTGGGCGGTTGCGAAGTTCCGTCCTAACCTTTACGGTCGCCCTTTTTCCGTAGTCACTGATCATCATGCTCTCTGCTGGCTCTCTTCGCTAAAAGATCCTACAGGCCGGCTTGGTCGATGTGCTTTGAGGCTACAACAATTTTCATATTCTGTGGTGTACAAGTCTCGCCGCCTGTACCAAGACGCTAAAAGCTTGTCGCGTTACCCTGTTGACGACTCTGACTCCTCTAATATTGCCAATGCTTCTTGCGTATTCTCTTTATCACAGCTGCTTCACTCCGCCGACGAGCAACGCCGTGACGCCTACATCAGATTACTCATCGACCGTTTTGAGCACTCTCCAGCCGATGCTGCTCTACGCCTCTTCGTCCTCCGCGACGGTACTCTGTACCGTCGTAACCTTTATCCGGACGGCTCTCCGTTCCTACTTGTAATACCTAAACACTTCATCTCCACCGTTATCGAAGAGCTCCACGACGCACCAACGGCAGGACATCTCAGCGTATCTCCAACATATGACCGTGTATGTCGCTGTTTTTTCTGGCCGGGCCTTGCTTGCCCGTTCCGCACGACGTTACGTCGCCGCTTGTGAAGTTTGTCAACGACGCAAGAAGCCTTCCCAGCTCCCCGCTGGTTACCTGCAGTCGTTCGACATCCCTGCTGAGCCCTTTCATCGTGTCGGCTTATACCCTCTCGGCCTATTTCCGGAATCTACATCAGGGAACAAGTGGGTTGCAGTCGCAGTGGACTACGCGACCCGCTACGCCGTAACCCGTGCTCTTCCGGCCAGTTGCGCAGCTGATGTTGCGGACTTCCTCCTACATGATATTATTTTGATGCATGGTGCTCCGCGTCAATTGCTAACAGACCGTGGCCGTACGTTTTTGGCCAAAGTCATCGACGACATCATGCGCGCGTTCTCAATACGGCATAAATTTACCACCTCCTACCATCCCCAAACGAACGGCCTCACAGAGCGCTTGAACCGCACCCTTACAGACATGCTATCCAAATACATTTCCCACTACCACCGTGACTGGGACCCTGGCTCTCCCTTACATTACCCTTGCATACAACTCTTCCCGTCTCGAAATTGCTGCCTTTTCACCGTTTTACCTCTTGTATGGCCGAGAACCAACGCTACCACTGGACACTGTGCTTCCGTCCGCCACAGCTTCAACTAGCGATTATGCCCGTGATGCAATCGCCCATGCTGACCACGCTCGCCAACTTGCGCGCGCTCGTCTACAAGTGTCTCAAGACAAGCAGAATCAACTCTACGACCTCCGTCACCCTGATCTCCATTTTGTGCCCGGCAGCCTCGTGTTGCTTTGGTCACCTTCGCGTAAAGTTGGCCTATGTGAGAAACTCCTTTCTTGTTACACAGGTGCATATCGCGTGCTCCGCAAAGTGACCGATGTCACCTAAGAAATCGCTCTAGCCACTCCCACTACGTCCTCCCCTGTGACAATCAGTGACATTGTCCATGTCGTCCGACTCAAGCCCTACAACTCTCCACGCGCCTTCGATATTTAACAGCACCGTGACGGTGCTTTTACCACCGGGGGGGGGGGGGGGGGTAGTATTACGAAATGATCAAGCGATGCTCAAGAAACGAGCCGCCGCGAGAACGACGACTAAGTGGCTGTGTGCCCTTGGCGAGCGAGTGTCGGCCTGGCTGCCTGGTTCCAGTGTAAATAGCCTGTAAATAGCGTCTTTTGTCTGTGTCTTTCCACACGCAACAATTACATGTGGGTCTGCTGCATGCGCCCTGGCGAGACACTAATCATAGTAGCTTTCTATCTTAGGGCGCCCCGGTTCAAAGAAAGCCTAAGAGGTTTAGGCGCACGACAAAATTGCGATCAGTCGAAACCAAGCACGACGTTCCCACTGCATGGCACTTTCTCTTAGCCTGTCTTTTGCTTTGTGACCTAATATGTGAGAAAAGCACGAATCAACCAATAAATAAATTGGGAAATGACGAAAGGTTTTATTTCATTTCATCAAAACGTGCGCATGAGTAATAGGGACAAATGCAATTTCGAAGACACGCATATTAATTTAATAACGACAAACCGATTTCTGTCTCAAAGGCGTCAAAAGCAGCGATCGAAAGCTCTGACTTAACATCGAAGTTAAGTAGCCACGTCAGTTCGGCATGAACCTTGCAAAATAGCGTTCCTGGAAAGAAAAGCACGCTCGCTGATCGCGCTGGCGTTTCGACACGCATAGAAGCCGAATGAAGCAAGTGTCCCAAGAGTTTCTAACAGCGAGAATCTATGTGGTGACGCACGGAAGTTATATATACCGTGGTATACTTTTGCGATGAGCAAGACGATCGAACGAGGAATCGGCTATGGCGGTGTCTTCGAGAGAAATTTGTTCACCCGCTCATCACCAAATCGCGGGTTTGATCCCTGTCAGCGCAGTAATGCAAGGACGCTCTAGCATTCAGGTCTAGGCGCACGGCAAATGAACACACACATACACGCACGCACAAAAACACCGGCACGCACGCACGCACACACGAGCGTGCGAGCACATGCACACATACACACTCAGACAATTAGAGTTTAGGGTGACCGGTCTACCCCGCGTTAGAGGGGTAGACCGGGCACCGTAAGCTCTTATTGTCTCATTGGCTTGCGTTAGCGATAACGCGATTTCAGTGCCCTTCCTGCGCGCGAAAACAAAATGGAAGCATATTATGCACGTGAAAAAATAAATAAAGAAAAACACACGTAATAATTTACAGAATGAAAAGTATACCTCGTAGTTTTTAATTTTCGATGAGATGGCGCTGACGCGTTCTTTTTATTTTTATAGATGTTCCGGGAAACGTTGAGATGACGCAAAGCAGATTTGGGGCATTTGAAGCACGCACAATATTTTTGAACTTAAGCGTTAGGTGCGCCTGGAGACCCAAACGCAAATACACTATTCGGGTCAACTGCATGCGCCCTGACGAGACACTAATCATTGTAGCTTCCTATCTTAGGGAACCCCTGTTCCTAAGAGGTTTAGAAGCACGATAAAATCGCAATCAGAGGAAAGCAAACACGACGTTCCCACTGCATGGCACTTTCTCTTGGCCTGTCTTTTGCTTTGAGACCTAATATGTGAGAAAAGCATGAATAAACCAATCAATAAATTGCGAAATGACCAAAGGTTTTATTTCATTTCCTCAAAACGTGCGCATGAGACATAGGGACAAATTCGATTCCGTATACAAGCATATTAATTTAATTACGGCATAAAGATTTCCGTCTCAAAGGCGTCAAAAAGCAGCGATCGAAAGCTCTGAGTTAAGAGCGAAGTTAAGAAGCCACGTCTGTTCGGCTTGAACCTTGCAAAATTGCGTTCCTGGAAAGAAAAGCACGCTCGCTGATCGCGCTGGCGTTTCGACGCGCATAGAAGCCGAATGAAGCACGTGTCCCAAGAGTTTCTGACAGCGAGAATCTATGTGGTGACGCAGGGAAGTTATGAAAATATCTTTGAAGAACACGGATGATATTTACGTGTTCGGTTTTCGTAGCAGCTTGGGGGCGCAGCCAAACAAGCACCTCTGTGACAAGTAATATCACTCATGTTTTACCCTCTTAATGGACTCTTATGCTCGCTTCTCTATGCACGCTCTTTCTGACCATGCCATATTGTACTGTATAAGAATTATCCCAGCAGCACATTCTTGCTAAATTGAGACAACCAATAAAACACTCCTATTTCTAATTTTCTACCGCATCTTGCCTTTAGAATTATTACGGTCAAAACTTTAAGGCTTCTGCTTTCTTTCTTTCCCAATTTTTCAAGGTGTCATGTCGAACACACGCGGCGACTTAGAGGGCCCCTCGACAGGCCACAATAACAAATTTTGGTTACCTTTTGGAAGTTGCTTAGAGGCTCTGTGAGGAGCGTTCTACCGCAAGAATTTCCTAAATTGCTTCGTTAATAACAGTGATGTAAATATTCGAGGGTCCCTAACGCATGATTTCAGGAGATGTGCGTCATCGCCAAGATAAAGCTCCCTCCACTAGTCTCCATCTAGCCTCCGCAAGCTAAACTCCTTCCCCCGGCACTCTCCTATACCAGAGCTTGAGGATCGCATGAGGCATACGTCACGGGCCCGCCTTTCTTTTTTCTCGCTTTTTATTGCGCGGCGCACCTCCGCTGGCGTTGTCGCGCGCTAGCTGCTGTGTTTGCCTCGTTTCGCGCAGTGCGAGAGACAAGACATTTTGCGCGTTGCGCACGAGAACACTTCATTACGTCTATAGAAAATTTATTAAAAATTAAAGACAGACAGACAGACAGACAGACAGACAGACAGACAGAAAGATAGATAGATAGATAGATAGATAGATAGATAGATAGATAGATAGATAGATAGATAGATAGATAGATAGATAGATAGATAGATAGATAGATAGATAGATAGATAGATAGATAGATAGATAGATAGATAGATAGATAGATAGATAGATAGATAGATAGATAGATAGATAGATAGATAGATAGATAGCGTCCTGGAAGTGCTTGAAGTACCTTATAAATGCTGACGCTACAAAAAAAAACCGATGACACGCACCTCACGACGACTTTCGACGTGTATAGCATCGAATCAATAAAGCGACACAACGCATTGCCGCTGCCGAAACGAGCTATGTATGGGGCGTGTACGCCATCGGGATTTCTCTCCGTGCCCAGTTCGGCACACGCGATAGCACATACGCACGAAAGAGTATGTTCTATTGGAGTATTTGACACACCCGTAACGTAATCAGTGAGAAGTACGGGCTACTGGGTGCTAATTGGTAAGAGGTTCACTGAAGAGCGTTTCCTACGCAGAGCATTCATGGCGCATCCTCCTCAAGCGTCAGGTTGCTGTCCTTCAGAAACCGGTGTGTCGTGGGGGCTTGATTCCGGACACGATCGGATAAACTTAAGGGTGGATTTTCGATCATTGCAGAGCAGCTCCTTTCCAATGGCACGTCGCTAGTTACCAAAGTTGACGTCAAAGACCTTCTTTGTAAAGCGGTACACACCTACTGGACTCAAGTTGGCATCGAAGAGGTTCATTGAAGACTAGCGCAGACCGGGTGTCACATATGCAGTGCTCGAAGGCGGCCTCCCAAAGTTTTATTCAGGAGCGGTACCTGACGCGACTCGGATGACAACGCTGTTGTGAAGACAATGGAATGATTAGATGTCGGTGGACAAGTAATGAATGATGACTGTATAACAACGATGGCTTGACGACGCTGGCATGACGAGAGTCACATCATGAAACTAATGCCTAAGAAAGCTATTATCATGAATCTACCTATTAGCGCAAGCTGTTAGAACTCTTGGACCACTGGATAAGCGTAGGACGCTGGACACATTCATAAGCTAAAAATGGCGGAAGTAGCAAAGAGTGGTAATCGCATTAAAAATTACGCCTATGGGAAGTAAGTATCTGTCGTGTGGCGCCATGAAGGAAGGTAATAACATCAAAGTTGGTTCCTGGTGTCAATGGCGCCACTCGTAAAGAGAGTCCGTGTTATATCAGATCATTAGCGCCGCTACCGATTGGTTCCCAGGCGGTGACGTAGGAAAGAAGTCGAAAATATCTAACCCAATACGGAATCGGCTTGAGATGAATGGCAGGTACCAACTTAGGCAACAATGTCGAAAGATATTACAACCTCCTATGGAATTTGATGAAAAACAACTTCAAGGTGACAGCATGCACCACCCTCGCTGGCAACGCGTTAATAACGGCAAAGGCCAGTCTCACAACCCTGAGAGGCTGACCTTCACGGAGAGCAAAGAACAAGTGTCGACGACTTTCGTCGCAGGACCACGAACCCTTGTTTCCAAATTGCCTCATCCTTGCTTCCAAGGTACCCGCCGCGTTTGCTTAGTGGCTATGGTGTTGGGCTGCTAAGCACGGGGCCGCGAGATCGACGGTCCCATATCGATGGGGGCGAAATGCGAAAACACCCGTGTACTTAGATATAGGTGCACGTTAAGGAACCCCAGGTGGTCTAAATTTCCGTATTCACCCACTACAGTGTGCTTCATAATCAGCTCGTGGTTGTGGCACATGACACCCCATAATTAAATTTTGTTGCTCGGAAGGTCGGCGATCAGAGCCAGAGTCCAGAAAGGTGGCGCGACCGTGGACGCAGTTCTGTGGACACTACGACCATTCTGATTGGCGGTAACAAGGTCATCTAATTCTTTGTAGAGAAAAAGGGAAAATAACTATTGGAAAAGCGGTAACCTTTGAGGCAGTGAAGTGTGCGGGCATATGCGTGCTATGACATTTAGCGAACTCAAAGATTTAAAGTGCGCCTACATGGGGTGGTGCTCCCATATCTGGAGCCAGTTGTGTACATAGGTGAGGTAAACCCGTTTCTAGTTTCTTTAGACCTCCCGGCCTCACCTTCTCACCAACACGCAACATTAGGCAACAGATATATGGACGACGGCTTAGTGCGACACCCCGGTATAGCGCAGGCCAGCTACCACGTTACACGATCCCCGGCATTGTAGGCAAGCGAAGCTATGAGTGACGTGAGTTCTGACCAGGTACCCTAGAACCAGAACACAATAGCGTATAGTTATCACAGGTATTATAGGGTGGTTGCCTGAGCGTGAATTTCGGTAACTTTTTACTGTTTACAGATCTCCTGCTTTAGCGATTCCTGCACGGCATCATGCGGCGCTTGGTACGACTACCATACGTTTGAATAAATTTTGTGTTGCATGTGTGTTGATGCCGAAAGAAAATC
Organism: Dermacentor variabilis; assembly: GCF_050947875.1. NCBI lineage: Eukaryota > Metazoa > Arthropoda > Arachnida > Ixodida > Ixodidae > Dermacentor > Dermacentor variabilis. The sequence goes on from NC_134573.1 coordinate 82,177,968, forward strand.
AGGAAAGGAGTCCACCCTAAAGACCTTACCGCTATCGATTTTTTACGCGGCAGTTGTAACGTAGTACGATGCCGTTCGGTCATCATTTTACCTGCGTCGCACCCACAGAAATACAGCAGATAACCAGACCTCCTGCAGCGGGCGCAATGCTGAGTGTGCACGGTCAAGAAGAGCGCATCCAGACATCCTTCCTCGACTCGCCCTCACATTGGCGCCTTGTATCACCTTACAGCTTATCACGTGACCTCCAAAGCTGTGTGCGTGAAACGAGCGGCCTCGGCAAGCTGGACTGCGACGGCTTCCATGGTGGGGCGACGCCTCGAGTGCTCATATAGCTGCTAGCGCAATAAATGTATATTACACTAGCGGGTGGTAGAGTAGGCAACCATTTCATGATCTCCTCCCAGAGTCATGTTTATCGAATCGCTCTCGGTTCTTTTGATCCGACAGTTTTCGGTCCCAGCAGAAAGGGCCACTCGTGTTTCCGTGGTATACTTTTGCGATGAGCAAGACGATCGAACGAGGAATCGGCTATGGCGGTGTCTTCGAGCGAAATCTATTCAGCCGCTGATCACGAAATCGCGGGTTTGATCCCTGTCCTCGCCATAATGCATGGACGCTCTAGCACTCACGTCTGGGCGCACGGCAAAAGAACACACACGCACGCGCGCATACACACACACACACGCGTGCGCGCACATACACACATACACAATTAGACAATTAGAGTTTAGGGTGCCCGGGCTACCCCGCGTTAGAGGAGTAGACCGGGCACCCTAAGCTCTTATTGTCTCATTGGCTTACGTTAGTGATAACGCGATTTCAGTGCCCTTCCTTCACGCGAAAAGAAAATGGAAGCATATTATGCAAGTGAAAAAAATAAATAAAGAACACACACGTAATAATTTACAGAATGAAAAGAATACCTGGTATTTTCTTATTTTCGATGACCTGGCGCTGACGCCTTCTCCTTGTTTTAATAGATGTTCCAGGAAACGTTGAGATGACGCAAAGCAGATCTCGGGCGTTTGAGGGACGCACAATATTTTTGAACTTAAGCGTTAGGTGCGCCTGGAGACACAAACGCAAATACACCATTTGGGTATACTGCATGCGCCCTGGCGAGACACTAATCATTGTAGCTTCCTATCTCAGGGCACCCCTGTTCAAAGACAGCCTAAGAGGTTTAGAAGCACGATAAAATCGCAATCAGAGGAAACCAAGCACGACGTTCCCACTGCATGGCACTTTCTCTTGGCCTGTCTTTTGCTTTGAGACCTAATATGTGAGAAAAGCATGTATAAACGAATCAATAAATTGGGAAATGACCAAAGGTTTTATTTCATTTCCTCGAAACGTGCGCATGAGTAATAGGCACAAATTCGATTCCGAATACAAGCATATTAATTTAATTACGGCAAAAAGATTTCCGTCTCAAAGGCGTCAAAAAGCAGCGATCGAAAGCTCTGAGTTAAGAGCGAAGTTAAGAAGCCACGTCTGTTCGGCTTGAACCTTGCAAAATTGCGTTCCTGGAAAGAAAAGCACGCTCGCTGATCGCGCTGGCGTTTCGACGCGCATAGAAGCCGAATGAAGCACGTGTCCCAAGAGTTTCTAACAGCGAGAATCTATGTGGTGACGTAGGGAAGTTATGAAAATATCTTTGAAGAACTCGAGTGACATTTACGTGTTCGGTTTTAGTAGGAGCTTGGGGGCGCAGCTAAGCTAGCACCCCTGTGACTTGTAATATCGCTCATGTTTTGCCCTCTTAATGGACGCTTATACTCGCTTCTCTATGCACGCTTTTTCTGACCATGCCATATTGTACTATATCAGGAGTATCCCAGAAGCACATTCTTGCTAAATTGACACAACCAGTAAAACACTCCTATTGGTAATTTTCTACCGCGTCTTGACTTTACAATTACTACGGTCAGAACTTCAGTGCTTCTGCTTTCTTTCTTTCCGGAAATGCCACTTTTCGAAGTGTCATGTCGAACAGACGCGGCGACATAGAGGGCGCCTCGCCGGGCCACAATAAGAAATTTTAGTTACTGTTGGAAGTTGTTTAGGGGCTCTGTGAGGAGCTTTCTACCACAAGAATTTTCTAAATTACTTCGTGAATAACAGTAGTGTAAATATTTGAGTGTCCCGAACGCATGATTTCAGGAAGCGAGCGTCACCACCAAGGTAAAGCCCCCTCCACTAGTGTCCATCTGGCCTCCGCAAGGTAAACTCCTTCCCGGGCACTCTCGCATACCAGAGCTTGTGGATCGCGTGAGGCATACGTCAGGGGCCCGCCTTCTTTCTCTCGCGATATATAGCGCGGCGCACCTCTGCTAGGTTGTCGAGCGCTAGCTGCTGTGTTTGCCTCGTTTCGCGCAGTGCGAGAGACAAGACATTTTGCGCGTTGCGCAGCAGAAGACTTCATTACGCCTATGTAAAATTTATTACAATTTTACTTTCGTTTAATTAATCTAACTGGGGCTGGCTTTATTAGAAACTCCTTTTTCTCTTGCAACTTTTGTTTCCTCCAAACACACTCGCACTTCAATCGCTGCTCCCGTAACCAGCCCCTCTGATGTCGGTGAAAACTTGTTGGGAACCGCGAATCGTCCAAGAATTTCGCCGCCTATTAGGATCGTTCTAGGAGGGACTTTCCTGTCATGTCTTCTTTATCGTTTATCTTTTTCTTTCGTTGAGGTGCAGCACGTGTTCAGTTGCACATACCCTGTGACTCTAGTTGACGCGAATAAGGGTAGACATAGGCAGCCATGAATGCCAGATGGTGCGTGAAGTATCCTAAAACTGCTAATCCTATAATTAATTAAATCTTCATCTTTGAGTGCATCAAATGCGTACGCTGGAAAACAGGTGCGGATGAAATTGCGAATCAAAGGTGCTTGTTTTGAATTTTTAAATTGCAGATGACTTCGCTCTGCTTCTACCAATTCCAAGAGCGCCTTTCGACGACTTTCCGGGGGCTTTATTGACATGATCCACTCGTCCTTACGGCTGCCACTTCGAGCACCTGGAGGTCGCTTACTTGTTCAACGGCAAACCGAACGTTCTGTTTCTCACGCATGAAGAACTGTAAAGAGACATACGAGGCGCGATGCATCATTTGGCTAAATTTATCGGCGAACACTACGGAAACATGCTTAAAGAATGTGATATAAAAGTGGATACGCAATTGGACGCTATCGTCCGAAGGAGTAGCGCTGAAAGCATGAGAAAAGTCACAGCGTTCAACCTCGGCGGACATCCCGACCCGGAGGTTGACAAGCAATTGAAGAGCCTGGATGTCTCGTCGAGAGTGGGCAACGGAGGAGACACCAAGCTCTATCATTTTGTCAGGAACGCCAAGGGGGGAGAGTGGAATGAGCACTTCTCGCTCGAGCAGCTACAACGTATGGAAGACAGCATCGTGGAAAGAAACGAGTTGTTCTAGCGTTATTATGGACCCTTGGTGCGTCATGCGGGCGGACGCATTGAGTTTGCGCTGATTTTGAGGCCACGAACTGCGTGACCTTTCACTAGTGTTCACGAGCATTTTCTTTCCTACAATAAAATATTCACAAGTTGGACAGCGATCTGATACATGTTATTTTATGTGTAGCGGTGCGTTTGTGTGAATTCTAATTGATAGCATGCAGCGGACATTGAGTGAAATGCAAATATCCGAGAAAAAGAAAAAACTGACCGCATTTCTCGGCGCTTCACTGCAAATGACGTCTGGAATCATAAGCGGAGCTGTGCTATGTCAGTAAAGGCACGATATCATAAACTTTTTGACAATCATTGAGCGAAGGTATGTGTTGATATGTGTTCTCTGCTGGGCAATCACTGGTCTCACCTGAACCAAAAGCTGTTAGAGACGCTCCTCAAAGAAATGAAGTAATGTAAGAGATGTTCTTTTAAATACTTATTTCCCGAATGACTTCTCCGTTCTTGCATAGTACGCGTGAAGTGCAGTTTCTCGAGCCTTCGCTAATGTGCTTTCTTATTCCTCCGCAGTACCAGTTCAATGTCCCACCCTATATCCAGCGGGTAAAGGTATCTGGCTTATCAATTTCCGTTGAAAGTTTTATCCGTACCGCCCATGCATGTATACTCCTCATTAGGAACGCGTCAGTTGGGATCACGCCCACTAGGTGCGAGCGATGGTGGTGAGCGTTAAAGATAAACAGGTTGAGCGCCTCTACAAAATGAAGCTTGTATAGGTCTTCGCCCCTACATGCAGTCATGATGACCAGGAAGTCGAAAGCTTCTATGTAGACGTGGAATCGGCGATGGGTAGCGTGAAAACTAAATACACTATACTAATGGGCCAAGGTAGGCAAGAAGCAGGCTGGAGACAAGGCAGTGGGTGAATATGGCACAGGCACTAGGAATAACAGGGGAGAGTTATTAGTTGTGTTTGTGGAACAGAATAATATGAGGATAATGAATACCTTTTTCCGCAAGCGGGATAGACGAAAGTGGACGTTGGAGGAGCCCGAACGGCGAGACTAGAAATGAAATAGACTTCATACTCTGCGCTATCCCTGGCATCATACAAGATGTGGACGTGCTCGGCAAGGTACGCTGCAGTGACCACAGGATGGTAAGAACTCGAATTCGCCTAGACCTGAGGAGGGAACGGAAGAAACTGGTACATAAGAAGCCGATCAATGAGTTAGCGGTAAGAGGGAAAATAGAGGAATTCCAGATCAAGCTACATAACAGGTATTCGGCTTTAACTCAGGAAGAGGACCTTAGTGTTGAAGCAATGAACGACAACCTTGTGGGCATCATTAAGGAGTATGCAATGGAAGTCGGTGGTAACTCCGTTAGGCAGGATACCAGCAAACTATCGCAGGAGACGAAAGATCTGATCAAGAAACGCCAATGTATGAAAGCATCTAACCCTACAGCTAGAATAGAACTGGCAGAACTTTCGAAGTTAATCAACAAGCGTAAGACAGCTGACATAAGGAAGTATAATATGGATAGAATTGAACATGCCCTCAGGAACGGAGGAAGCCTAAAAACAGTGAAGAAGAAACAAGGAATTCGAAAGAATCAGATGTATGCGTTAAGAGACAAAGCCGGCAATATCATCACTAATATGGATGAGATAGTTCAAGTGGCTGAGGAGTTCTATAGAGATTTATACAGTACCAGTGGCACCCACGACGATAATGGAAGAGAAAATAGTCTAGAGGAATTCGAAATCCCAAAGGTAACGCCGGAAGAAGTAAAGAAAGCCTTGGGAGCAATGGAAAGGGGGAAGGCAGCTGGGGAGGATCAGGTAACAGCAGATTTCTTGAAGGATGGTGGACAGATTGTTCTAAAGAAACTGGCCACCCTGTATACGCAATGCCTCACGACCTCGAGCGTACCGGAATCTTGGAAGAACGCTAACATGATCCTAATCCTTAAGAAAGGGGACGCCAAAGACTTGAAAAATTATAGACCCATCAGCTTACTGTCCGTTGCCTACAAACTATTTACTAAGGTAATTGCGAATAGAATCAGGAACACCTTAGACTTTTGTCAAGCAAAGGACCAGGCAGGATTCCGTAAAGGCTACTCAACAATAGATCATATTCACACTATCAATCAGGTGATAGAGAAATGTGCGGAATATAACCAACCCTTATATATAGCTTTCATTGATTACGAGGAAGCGTTTGATTCTGTCGAAACCTCTGCAGTCATGGAGGCATTGCAGAATCAGGGTGTAGAAGAGCCGTATGTAAAAATACTGAAAGATATCTATAGCGGCTCCACAGCCACCCTAGTCCTCCATAAAGCAAGCAAAAAAATCCCAATAAGAAAGGCGTCAGGCAGGGAGATACGATATCTCCAATGCTATTCACAGCGTATTTACAGGAGGTATTCAGAGACCTGGATTGGGAAGAATTGGGGATAAAAGTTAATGGAGAATACCTTAGTAACTTTCGATTCGCTGATGATATTGCCTTGCTTAGTAACTCAGGGCACCAATTGCAAAATTGCAATGCATGCTCACTGACCTGGAGAGGCAAAGCAGAAGAGTGGGTCTAAAAATTAATCTGCAGAAAACTAAAGTAATGCTTAACAGTCTCGGAAGAGAACAGCAATTTACAATAGGCAGTGAGGCACTGGAAGTCGTAAGGGAATACATCTACTTAGGACAGGCAATGACGGCGGATCCGGATCATGAGACGGAAATAATCAGAAGAATACGAATGGGCTGGGGTGCGTTTGGCAGGCATTCTCAGATCATGAACAGCAGGTTGCCATTATTCCTCAAGAGAAAAGTATATAATAGCTGTGTCTTACCAGTACTCACATACGGGGCAGAAACCTGGCGGCTTACGAACAGCGTTCTACTCAAATTGAGGAAGAAGCAACGAGCTATGGAAAGAAGAATGATACGTGTAACGTTAAGGGATAAGAAAAGAGCAGATTGGGTGAGGGAACAAACGCGAGGTAATGACATCTTAGTTGAAATAAAGAAAAAGAAATGGCATGGGCAGGACATGTGATGAGGAGGGAAGATAACCGATGGTGATTAAGGGTTACGGACTGGATCCCAAGGGAAGGGAAGCGTAGCAGGGGGCGGCAGAAAGTTAGGTGGGCGGATGAGATTAAGAAGTTTGCAGGCACGGCATGGCCACAGTTAGTACATGACCGGTGTTGTTGGAGAAGTATGGGAGAGGCCTTTGCCCTGCAGTGGGCGTAACCAGGCTTATGATGATGATGATGACATTCTGCACTTACAACCGTACCTGGAAAACAACAGCTTCCACCTGCGGGCGCTGGAAATTACAATAGGTCTGTAAGAGTAAAAGAGTAAACGTTTTGAGTGCGGTATATTAGAAGGAATTGCGGTGATGAGGCGATTTGGCTTCGAAGGAAAGTAAAGGAATTGGTATGTGTAAAGTACGGCAGGTCGAAGAGTTAGAGTAGGAATCACATACCCGCAGCTACATGCGGTCGCAGATTATATATATATATATATATATATATATATATATATATATATATATATATATATATATATATATATATATACATATATATATATATACATATATATATATATATATATATGTAAGGATTGATCCCGCGCGACAATGCAAGCGTCCATTAAGACACAAGATAACCTTGCTAGAACTCATCATGGGTTCCCAATCTTTAGTCAGCGATTAAAACTACATTTCAACATACTAGCGCAGAGTGATCACCTTAAGGTTATTTTTCCAGGACCACCTTGGGTAGTTTTCTGAAGATCTAGTAATCTGCATGACACGTTAGCCTCATCTAATACGAGGATTCCCGAGACTGCGGTTTGCCTACCTTGCAAGAAGACACCGTGCAAGGTTTGCGCACCATTACATCATGTATTGACAAAAGCACTGCTTCCGTCTTCCGTAATGAAAGTAAATGTAATTTCACGTGCGACATTACCAACTGCATCTATTTGCTCGAATGTTGCGTTTGTCACCGCACCTGCAACCATGCGCGACGCGACCACATAGAGTGCCGGTGAACGTGCGGGTGCTGCTCGCCTTGCTCTGAAGTCATGTGAACTATGCTTTAAGCAGCTTTTTTTTTTCCTTTTCCTTCAGTGGGTATCGTAATAAAGACATTTTGTCGTTTTGTAATATAGTGGTGGTGGTGCTGGTGATGTTGCTACAGGCGGGTTTAGCATTGATGGGTGTTAGTTTGGGCTAGTTTGCTTTCCATAATGTCAAGTGGTGCAGAGGGAAGCAGGGCGCAGGGACAGTGAATAGGCCAGGACGAGAGCTATTAGCCTGGCTGGCCAGGCTGGCCATTGCGGCGCCTCTGCATATATTTATGCGCCGAATATTCCACCATGCGCCCATAAGTACTGTCCGTCACAAAAATATGAGATCAATGGGTCAGAATTCCGCAGCCATTCTATTGATTCTGGTGCGGTGAACGGGCGAGCGTAGTACCGTAGTAGCGTAGTTCGCATTTGCTCTGCCGCGCAGTGTCTATAGGATGGCGAGGAACGGCTGCCAAACTCGTTGATATATGAAAAACAGGCTGCTCCATGGCAGGGCGTTACGCTCTATTCTTTTCAACATCATCAATCGTAAAGTAACCAACCTCCTGCATGCGTCAATCCAACGGTCGATGTACGCACGAACTACGCTGGGAACGCGGAGGCGCATCTCGACTCAATGTCAAGCCGTCAAGGCTCGTCAACATGAGGGAAAAGGAATTCAGTTCTAGGTTGTTTTCGCCAGCCGAGAGCAAGATCGTAGCTTTAATCAGTTTTATTAATCTTGCAAAGAATGTCCCAAGTGCAGTAACCTATGTCACAAGGGGAGGTTCACGCTCTGCCGAGATGGCGATTCCTGTAATGGAAATTAGATGACTGAGTGTCAAGTTTTGTTATAAGCTTCTCGCAATAGAATCGCGCACCCCTCCCACCTCCAGTAGGCTGAAGCAAAGATGTCTTCAAATACGATTGCCTTAACGTTCCAGTCATAAACATGTACCGTAGTCGTGATGGCTAAGAAAATAATTAAGTAGTTTGTATAGAATAACAAGAATTAAGAACAACAGAGACTTATCTCATACTGGAACTGAGCTTGCGCCGGGCCGCGTACTTTGTGAACTGCCTACCAAAAGCAGGTGGCTTTGAAAGGCAGCTGGTTATAAAGGACAGTAACCCAGAGTGAAACGAGTTGCGACTTTCAGCTGTCCGTACACGAAAATGCAATGGTCAGTACTTGTTTTCTTTTAATACTGCATGTTAATCTCAGCTTGGGTATTTACACCTTTACATTGTCGTGGGCTTGACAACTTACTTTCGTGGTGCGGCATTACTGGTAGCCAGCTTGTGGCCTCTTACGCTGCCACAGAAGGGGACAACGATGAACTGAACCAAGGACCCCATAACGCAAAAGTATTCCTATATGTTTTTATTCCAATCTTCTGACGTCAAATTTGCGTAACCGCCGATGCAATCATCGGGCTGTGACCCATCGGGTTTTCTTAACAGACGAATCAAACGCTCTCCTAGATTATAGCAGGTCAGTTCTGTTTGCTTTTAAAAAATAATAACGCTGCCTCCACAGAGCGGCATGTCTTATCTAATTGGCTGACAAGAAGCGAGGAGTAGGCTCCAGCGGAAAGGGGTTCGATGGGCCCGAGTCAGTGCACTGAAAATCGATAACCGCATGAAGATGGTGGTATTGGCGTCTGCAGTCGGTCCGCTTTCCCTTACGTAGCTTGAGATGGCTGGTCGAGCGTATTGCATCGCGATGCGGCGAGCGCTTGAGGCAGCCGGCAGCAGCAGCTCGCGCAGGCGCAGGTGCTCGAGGGGTGGGGTCTTGAACGGCGTCGTCTTCTACGGTGCCGCGCGCGGTCCGCGTTGTCGGGAAGCGTGCTACTCGGGGGCAGTGAGCCGATATCATCTTTACTGCGTGAAATGAGCCGGTATTATCTACTAAGCGTTGTGCGACGCCCATTGATACGCCTCGAACATAAGTTCATAGCTGAAACGTGCAGTGCAATTATAGACGATGCACTGATTCCATACGTTCTTGATGGCCTGTTCCCAGAAGGCGACTGTATATTCCAGCAAGATATGTCGCCGATTCACACTGCTCGAGTTGTGCAAGAACTGCTCGAAGAGCGCGCCGTCACACTCCTGGATTGGCCAGCCCCATCCGCAGGCGTCAAGATCATTTAAAATGACTGTAGTTCATTGAAAGTATCGCTGGCGCACCATCCTCACCATCAGTCGCACGAGGATAGGCTTTCGGCTACCATCGTCAGCGAGTGAGACGTGCTGCTAATGAACACATAACTGACAAAATCACTCTACACTTCACTGCCTTCCAGGATGAGCGCGTTCATCGCTGCCGCTGGGGACATGACGAGACACTAAGTGAAGTTTGGGGCGTGACGCATCCAATTCCCCTCTGGCGGGCAGGGTCTGTTTGGTGTAGTGATTGATTGTCGAGAAAAAAGTCACTTCCCGCTCATTGTCTTAACCTTTAAAACAATCCTTGTTTCATCGTGTTTGATCCCCATAGTTATCATTGTAGAGTGCTTCGCTTTCCTTCCGAGTCAAATGAAGACTTAGCACGTTGCGCGCACATCGTGTTGCATCTTGTCGCTGCTTATTACCCTAGCGCACACATTGAAGAAATATACGTGAGCACACTCATTACCCCGGCCTTTCGAAAGAACGAACGAAGTATGCTTCCAGAAGAAGTTTGTGGAACTCTATCATCGGCAATGAAGTCTCAGAGTTTGGCGTCGCACAACGTTTACTAAATCATGTCAGCTCAGTTCCCGCAGTAACGATTAAATCGGTACACTGCCCCTGACAGTAGCACGGTTCCCAATAATGCGGCGAGCCCCGGCCGCATTAATGCCGCCCTGACTCTAACGCTCGCCGTATCGCGATGCAATACATTACAAGTTTTCCCCTAAGTGTGAAACAGACTGTACATTGCTAGAAGGTTTATCAATGTTCGGTTTGTGCGCTCGGTATGCCCACATGTTTGCCGATGATAAGCTGTTGAGTGTCGGATCGTGGAGGCACACGAACGCCGTAATTCTTCCACAACATCGGCAATTATTTCGCAACCAAGGTCACTTATTATCACGCGAGGCGCCCTATGTCGGGGTGTGATTGAATGCAGCAAAAACTGAGAAACCTGGGCTCCAGTGGCGGAGGATAGAGCTACCGTCTCACAATACCGCGTCACATAGCCAGCACACACAGCGATCCACCGGTTGCCTCTTGACGAACGCGGGAACGGTCCGATACGGTCTATGCCGACTCCTTCAAAGGGGGCACAGCGGGGCTTTACTGCCTGCAGGTGACCGACTGGAGCTGAGGTAGGTCACGTGTAGCTCTGGTACTTCTACAACTAGCCACAAATGTATCCATTGTTTTCAGCATTTGAGGCCAGTAGAATCTTTCTTTCGAACGAGTAAGTGTTCGCGCGGTCCTTAAGTGCCTGAGGTCGTGTCATCGTGAGTAACGCGCAGGACGCATGTGTACAAATACTCCGGAACCACCAGTATAAAGCGCGCTCCCGTCGTTAAGAAGTTACTCTTGTAAAGAAGAACATCTCGGAGGCAAAACTGACCTGAGGTTAAAGGCCCTTGTGTGACAGAGAAATGAGCATTCAAACATTGGTCCTTGCGCTGCTATGCGGCGAATGTCAAGCCATCGGAAAAGTCACGCGAAAGAGAAGCGATAAGGAAACCAAAGTTGTCGTCTTCACAAACCATCGTACGTAGTGGAGTCCAGGAAAGGCATTACGCGTCCGCGTATCGACGGTCACTCTAGTACGAAGTACTAAACGCATAATCCTGCAGACCAAGGGCCCATCGCGCGAGGCGACCGGACGGGTCACAAAGATTGACCAGCCAGCACAGAGAGGGGTGATCTGTAACGATGCTGAACAGGTGAACATAGAAGTACGAGCGAAACTGTTGCACGGCAAATATTACTGCTAGACATTCTTGCTCCGTCACATTGCAGTTGCGTTCAGGCTTGCATAAAGAACGACTTGCGTACGCGACGAGAAGTTCGTCGTTTCTAGAGCGCTGAACGAGGACGGCACGATGCCGGCGCCACTGGCGTCTGTGTGAACTTCTGTTGCTGACGAAGGATCGAGGTGCCGGAGTATGGGCTGTGAAGTTAACAAAAGCTCAGTTGGTGAAAAGCAGCTTCACACTCAGGGGTCCACTGAAACGGAGTGTTCTTACGCAGAAGATTCGTCAAAGGGAGAGCGACATCAGCGAAACCGGGTATGTACCACCGCAAATATGAGCGGAGCCCTAGGATGCTACGAAAATGCTTGACAGATTTAAATTGCTCGAATGATTCAACGGCTGCTGTCTTCTTTGGTTGGGTCTAATGTCATCCCTATTGAGGAGATGTCCCAGCATCACACTTTGGCGCTCAACAAAATGGCCATATTTTAGGGAATTTTAGGAAATCTTGCACTGCTGTTCGTCTGTGTAGCATATTTAACACACAGGGTAAGTGTTTGCTTGAGGCGTTGTTCTGCACCGTACTTTATATTATCTGAGAGGGTTGAGCAGATTCATTGCCTCACATCGCACATCGCATCGCGACAGAAGTATTACACTTTAGCTTGGCGGTGACGCTCGTCTCCTGAAATCATGCGTTCGGGACCCTCAAATATTTTCATCACGGTTATTAACGGAGCAATTTGGGAAATTCTTGCGGTATCACGCTCCTCACAGAGCCCCTAAACAACTTCCAACAGGTAACCAAAATTTGTTATTGTGGCCTGGCGAGATGCCCTCGAAGTCTGTTCGACGTGACACCTCGAAAAATGGCATTTCCGGAAACAACGAAAGCAGAAGCACTAAAGTTTAGACCGTAATAATTGTAAAGGCAAGACGCGGTAGAAAATTACCAATACGAGTGTTTTACTGGTTGTCTAAATTTAGCAACAATGTGCTTCTGGGATACTTCTAATATAGTACAATATGGCATGGTCAGAAAAAACGTGCATAGAGAAGCGAGCATAAGCGTCCATTAAGAGGGTAAAACATGAGAGATATTACTAGTCACAGGGGTGCTAGTTTAGCTGCGCCCCCAAGCTGCTACGAAAACCGAACACGTAAATGTCACCCGTGTTCTTCAAAGATATCTTTATAACTTCCGTGCGTCACCACATAGATTCTCGCTGTTAGAAACTCTTGGGACACGTCCTTCATTCGGCTTGTATGCACGTCGAAACGCCAGCGCGATCAGCGAGCGTGCTTTTCTTTCCAGGAACGCAATTTTGCAAGGTTCAAGCCGAACAGACGTGGCTACTTAACTTCGCTGTTAACTCAGAGCTTTCGATCGCTGCTTTTTGACGCCTTTGAGACGGAAATCTTTTCGCCGTGATTAAATTAATATGCTTGTATTCGTAATCGAATTTGTCCCTATTTCTCATGCGCACGTTTCGAGAAAATGAAATAAAACCTTTGGTCATTTCCCAATTTATTGATTCGTTTATTCATGCTTTTCTCACATATTAGGTCTCAAAGCAAAATACAGGCCAAGAGAAAGTGCCATGCAGTGGGAACGTCGTGCTTGGTTTCCTCTGATTGCGATTTTATCGTGCTTCTAAACCTCTTAGGCTGTCTTTGAACAGGAGTGCCCCAAGATAGGAAGCTGCAATGATTAGTGTCTCGTCAGGGAGCATGCCGTAGACCCAAATAGTGTATTTGCGTTTGGGTCTCCAGGCGCACCTAACGCTTAAGTTCAAAAATATTGTGCGTGCTTCAAATGCCCCAAATCTGCTTTGCGTCATCTCAACGTTTCCCGGAACATCTTTAAAATAAGAAGAACGCGTCAGCGCCATCTCATCGAAAATTAAAAACTACCAGGTATACTTTTCATTCTGTAAATTATTACGTGTGTTTTTCTTTATTTATTTTTTCACGTGCATAATATGCTTCAATTTTCTTTTCGCGTGAAGGAAGGGCACTCAAATCGCGTTATCACTAACGTAAGCCAATGAGACAATAAGAGCTTAGGGAGCCCGGTCTACCCCTCTAACGCGGGGTAGCCCGGGCACCCTAAACTCTTATTGTCTGATTGTGTATGTGTGTATGTGCGCGCACGCTTGCGTGTGTGTGTGTACGCGCGTGCGTGTGTGTTCTTTAGCCGTGCGCCCAGACCTGAGTGCTAGAGCGTCCATGCATTATGGCGAGGACATGGGCCCTATAACGTAAAACTATTCCAAGATGTTTCTATTCCAATCTCCTGACGTCAACTTTGCGTAACCACCAACGCAAGCACCGTGCGGTCACCCGCAGGGTTGTCTGAACAGACCTATCAAACACTCTCCTCGTTCATAGGAGGTCACTTTTATTTGCTTGAAAAACGAATAACATTGCCTACACTGAGCGGCTTGTCGTATCTAATTGGCTGACAAGAGGCGAGGAGAACGCTCAAGTGGAGAGGGATTCGATGGGGCCGAGCCACTGCACTGAAAGTCGATAACCGGATGGAGAGGGTGGTGCCGGCGTCTACGACTGGTGGGCTTCCCCTTACTTAGCTTGCGGTGGCTGGTCGAAAATCGCGGCGGCATGCAACGGAAGCTCAAGAATGACGCTCAGCAAAGAAGAGTTGGCAGAATGAGGGGGTAAACGTGCCGAAAGTGCTCGAAAACGTTACACGGCCACGCAAGAAGTTTTATTATACGCAAATACACCCATGCTCTCCGGCAGGTGTGAGTAGCAAGCGTCTGAGCGATCGGCGCAGCCATCTTCTATTCCTTTCGGAACGGGGCAGCATGCGGCTATTCCGAAGAAAATTCAGTTTTGTTCGGCATATTAATGAATCTTTATCGCGTACACGTCACTTTGACGCGGTGAGTTCTTGCAGTTTTGTGACGTCGCGTGACAGGCAGGTGAAGTGGGTGCAGCCCGAAAACTTTTTACCAATAGCCGAGGGCTAATGGCGCAAAGGGGTCGAATCAGAAATAACTGTTTTTCTTTTTTCTGTCAAATCATGCATAATCAGTGTGTACACGTCATATCAGATGGGGAGGTATCGTGGTTTTCGTGACGTCGCGTGACAGACAGGTGAAGTGGGGATGGTCGAAAAAAGTTTTTGACCAATCGTGGAGGGCTGATAGCAGAATTGGAATAGAAAAGTTTGGAATAGTTTTACGTTATAGCGCCCCAGGGATCAAACCCGCGATTTCGTGATCAGCGGCTGAATAGATGTCTCTGGAAGGCACCGCCATAGCCGATTCCTCGTTCCATCGTGTTGCTCATCGCAAAAGTATACCACGGAAACACGAGTGACCCTTTCTGCTGGGACCGAATCCTGTCGGATCGAAAGAACCGAGAGCGATTCGATAAACATGACTCTGGGAGGAGATCATGAAATGGTTGCCTAGTCTACGACCCGCTAGTGCAATTTACGTTTATTGCGCTAACAGTTATATGAGCACTCGAGGCGTGGCCCCAACATGGAAGCCGTCGCAGTCCAGCTTGCCGAGGCCGCTCGTTTCACGCACCCAGCTTTGGAGGTCACGTGATCAGATGCAAGGTGATATTAGGCGCCAATGTGAAGGTGAGACGGGGAAGGATGTGTGAATGCGCTCTTCTTGACCGTGCACACTCAGCATTGCGCCCGCTGCAGGAGGTCTGGTGCAAGCCGTGCAGGAATTGCTAGAGCAGGCGATCTGTAAACAGGGTAGGAAGTAAGGTAATAACATCAATAATAATAATTATGGGGTTTTACGTGCCAAAACCACTTTCTCATTATGAGGCACGCCGTAGTGGAGGACTCCGGAAATTTCGACCACCTGGGGTTCTTTAACGTGCACCTAAATCTAAGCACACGGGTGTTTTCGCATTTCGCCCCCATCTAAATGCGGCAGCCATGGCCGGGATTCGATCCCGCGACCTCGGGCTCAGCAGCCCAACACCATAACCACTGAGCAACCACGGCGGGTTAATAACATCAAAGTCGGTTCCTGATGTCAATTTCGCCACTCGTCGGGAGAGTCCGTGTTATAGTGGATCAGTGGCCACGGCTACCCATTTGTTCCCAGGCGGTGAAGTAGGAAAGAGGTCGACGAGATCTAACCCAATACGGAATCAGCTTGAGATGAATGGCAAGTACCAACCGAGGCGACAATGTCTGAAGATAATTCAACCTCCAGTCGAAGTTGATGAAAAACAACTTCAAGGTGACAACAAGCCCCACCCTCCCTGGCAACGCGGTAACGACGGCAAAGGCCAGTCGCACGACCCTGAGAGGCTGACCTTCACGGAGAGCAAACAAGTGTCGACGACTTTCGCCGCAGGACCACGAACCCATGTTTCCAGATTGCCTCATCCTTGCTTCGAAGGTACCCGCCGCGGTTGCTTAGTGGCTATGGTGTTGGGCTGCTAAGCACGGGGTGCCGAAATCAACGGGTACATTTCGATGGGGGCGAAATGCGAAAACACCCGTGTACTTAGATTCATGTGCATGTTGAAGAACCTCAGGTGGTCCAATATTTCGGAGTCACCCACTACAGTCAGCTACATAATCAGATCGTTGTTGTGGCACGTGACACCCCATAAATAAATTTTATTGCTCGGAAGGTCGGGGATCAGAGCCAGAGTCCAGAAAGGTGGCGCGACCTTGGACGGAGTTCTGTGGACACTACGACCACTCTGATTGGCGGTAACAAGGTCATTTCATTTTTTTTTGTAGAGTATAGGCAAAATAACTATTTGAAAAGCGGAAACCTTTGAGGCAGTGAAGTGTGCGGGCATACGTGCTACGGCATTTAGCAAACTCAAACATTTGAAGTGCTTCTACACGGGGTGCGCTCCCATATCTGGAGCCAGTTGTGTACATAGGAGAGGCAAAGCCGTTTCTAGTTTCTTTCAACCTCCCGGAGTCACCTTCTCACCAACAAGCAACACAAGGCGTCAGATATATGGACGACGGCATGGGGCTGCTTAGTCGGCTTTGTGCGACACATCCAAATACACCATTTGGGTATACTGCATGCGCCCTGGCGAGACACTAATCATTGTAGCTTCCTATCTCAGGGCACCCCTGTTCAAAGACATCCTAAGAGGTTTAGAAGCACGATAAAATCGCAATCAGAGGAAACCAAGCACGACGTCTCCACTGCATGGCATTTTCTCTTAGCCTGTCCTTTGCTTTGAGACCTAATATGTGAGAAAAGCCTGAATAAACCAATCAATAAATTGGGAAATGACCAAAGGTGTTATTTCATTTCCTCAAAACGTGCGCATGAGTAATAGGGACAAATTCGATTCCGAATACAAGCATATTAATTTAATTACGGCAAAAAGATTTCCGTCTCAAAGGCGTCAAAAAGCAGCGATCGGAAGCTCTGAGTTAAGAGCGAAGTTAAGAAGCCACGTCTGTTCGGCTTGAACCTTGCAAAATTTCGTTCCTGGAAAGAAAAGCACGCTCGCTGATCGCGCTGGCGTTTCGACGCGCATACAAGCCGAACGAAGCACGTGTCCCAAGAGTTTCTAACAGCGAGAATCTATGTGGTGACGCAGGGAAGTTATGAAAATATCTTTGAAGAACACGGATGATATTTACGTGTTCGGTTTTCGTAGCAGCTTTGGGGCGCAGCCAAACTAGCACCTCTGTGACAAGTAATATCACTCATGTTTTACCCTCTTAATGGACTCTTATGCTCGCTTCTCTATGCACGCTCTTTCTGACCATGCCATATTGTACTGTATAAGAATTATCCAAGCAGCACATTCTTGCTAAATTGAGATAACCAATAAAACACTCCTATTTCTAATTTTCTACCGCATCTTGCCTTTAGAATTATTACGGTCAAAACTTTAATGCTTCTGCTTTCTTTCTTTCCCAATTTTTCAAGGTGTCATGTCGAACACACGCGGCGACTTAGAGGGCCCCTCGACAGGCCACAATAACAAATTTTGGTTACCTTTTGGAAGTTGCTTAGAGGCTCTGTGAGGAGCGTTCTACCGCAAGAATTTCCTAAATTGCTTCGTTAATAACAGTGATGTAAATATTCGAGGGTCCCTAACGCATGATTTCAGGAGATGTGCGTCATCGCCAAGATAAAGCTCCCTCCACTAGTCTCCATCTAGCCTCCGCAAGCTAAACGCCTTCCCCGGCGCTCTCCTATACCAGAGCTTGAGGATCGCATGAGGCATACGTCATGGGCCCGCCTTTCTTTTTTCTCGCTTTTTATTGCGCGGCGCACCTCCGCTAGCGTTGTCGCGCGCTAGCTGCTGTGTTTGCCTCGTTTCGCGCAGTGCGTGAGACAAGACATTTTGCGCGTTGCGCACGAGAACACTTCATTACGTCTATAGAAATTTTATTAAAAATTAAAGACAGACAGACAGACAGACAGACAGACAGACAGACAGACAGACAGACAGACAGACAGACAGACAGACAGACAGACAGACAGATAGATAGATAGATAGATAGATAGATAGATAGATAGATAGATAGATAGATAGATAGATAGATAGATAGATAGATAGATAGATAGATAGATAGATAGATAGATAGATAGATAGATAGATAGATAGATAGATAGATAGATAGATAGATAGATAGATAGATAGATGGCGTCCTGGAAGTGCTTGAAGTACCTTATAAATGCTGACGCTACAAAAAAAATCGATGACACGCACCTCACGACGACTTTCGACGTGCCCAGTTCGGCACATGCGATAGCACATACGCACGAAAGAGCATGTTCTATTGTTGTATTTGACACACCCGTAACGTAATCAGTGAGAAGTACGGGCTACTGGGTGCTAATTGGTAAGAGGTTCACTGAAGAGCGTTTCCTACGCAGAGCATTCATGGCGCATTCTCCTCAAGCGTCAGGTTGCTGTCCTTCAGAAACCGGTGTGTCGTGGGGGCTTGATTCCGGACACGATCGGATAAACTTAAGGGTGGATTTTCTGTCATTGCAGAGCAGCTCCTTTCCAATGGCACGTCGCTAGTTACCAAAGTTGACGTCAAAGACCTTCATTGTAAAGCGGTACACACCTACTGGACTCAAGTTGGCATCGAAGAGGTTCATTGAAGGCTAGCGCATACCGGGTGTCACATATGCAGTGCTCGAAGGCGGCCTCCCAAAGTTTCATTCAGGAGCGGTACCTGACGCGACTCGGATGACAACGCTGTTGTGAAGACAATGGAACGATTAGATGTCGGTGGACAAGTAATGATGACTGTATAACAACGATGGCTTGACGACGCTGGCATGACGAGAGTCACATCATGAAACTATTGCCTAAGAAAGCTATTATCATGAATCTACCTATTAGCGCAAGCTGTTAGAACTCTTGGACCACTGGATAAGCGTAGGACGCTGGACACATTGATAAGCTAAAAATGGCGGAAGTAGCAAATAGTGGTAATCGCATTAAAAATTACGCCTACGGGAAGTAAGTATCTGTCGTGTGGGGCCATGAAGGAAGGTAATAACATCAAAGATGGTTCCTGGTGTCAATGGCGCCACTCGCAGGGAGAGTCCGTGTTATATCAGATCAGTTGCGTCGCTACCCATTGGTTCCCAGGCGGTGACGTAGGAAAGAGGTCGAAAATATTTAACCCAGTACGGAATCGGCTTGAGATGAATGGCAGGTACCAACTTAGGCAACAATGTCGAAAGATAATTCAACCTCCTATGGAATTTGATGAAAAACAACTTCAAGGTGACAGCATGCACCGCCCTCGCTGACAACGCGGTAATGACGGCAAAGGCCAGTCTCACAACCCTGAGAGGCTGACCTTCACGGAGAGCAAAGAACAAGTGTCGACGACTTTCGTCGCAGGACCACGAACCCTTGTTTCCAAATTGCCTCATCCTTGCTTCCAAGGTACCCGCCGCGTTTGCTTAGTGGCTATGGTGTTGGGCTGCTAAGCACGGGGCCGCGAGATCGACGGTCCCATATCGATGGGGGCGAAATGCGAAAACACCCGTGTACTTAGATATAGGTGCACGTTAAGGAACCCCAGGTGGTCTAAATTTCCGTATTCACCCACTACAGTGAGCTCCATAATCAGCTCGTGGTTGTGGCACGTGACACCCCATAATTAAATTTTGTTGCTCGGAAGGTCGGGGATCAGAGCCAGAGTCCAGAAAGGTGGCGCGACCGTGGACGGAGTTCTGTGGACACTACGACCATTCTGATTGGCGGTAACAAGGTCATCTAATTTTTTGTAGAGAAAAAGCGAAAATAACAATTTGAAAAGCGGTATCCTTTGAGGCAGTGAAGTGTGCGGGCATATGCGTGCTATGACATTTAGCGAACTCAAAGATTTAAAGTGCGCCTACATGGGGTGGTGCTCCCATATCTGAAGCCAGTTGTGTACATAGGTGAGGTAAACCCGTTTCTAGTTTCTTTAATCCTCACGGCCTCACCTTCTCACCAACAAGCAACATTAGGCAACAGATATATTGACGACGGCTTAGTGCGACACCCCGGTATAGCGCAGGCCAGCTACCACGTTACACGATCCCCGGCATTGTAGGCAAGCGACCCTATGAGTGACGTGAGTTCTGACCAGGTACCCTAGAACCAGAACAGAATAGCGTATAGTTATCACAGGTATTATAGGGTTGTTGCCTGAGCGTGAATTTCGGTAACTTTTTACTGTTTACAGATCGCCTGCTTTAGCGAGTTCTCCACGGCATCATGCGGCGCTTGGTACGACTACCATACGTTTGAATAAATTTTGTGTTGCATGTGTGTTGAAGCCGAAAGAAAATCAGGAAAGGAGTGCACCCTAAAGACTTTACCGCTATGGATTTTTTACGCGGCAGTTGTAACGTAGTACGATGCCGTGTCGCTCATCAATTTACCTGCGTCGCACCCACAGAAATACAGCAGATAACCAGACCTCCTGCAGCGGGCGCAATGCTGAGTGTGCACGGTCAAGAAGAGCGCATCCAGACATCCTTCCTCGACTCGCCCTCACATTGGCGCCTTGTATCACCTTGCATCTGATCACGTGACCTCCAAAGCTGGGTGCGTGAAACGAGCGGCCTCGGCAAGCTGGACTGCGACGGCTTCCATGGTGGGGCCACGCCTCGAGTGCTCATATAGCTGCTAGCGCAATAAACGTAAATTGCAATAGCGGGTGGTAGAGTAGGCAACCATTTCATGATCTCCTCCCAGAGTCATGTTTATCGAATCGCTCTCGGTTCTTTCGATCCGACAGGATTCGGTCCCAGCAGAAAGGGTCACTCGTGTTTCCGTGGTATACTTTTGCTATGAGCAACACGATCGAACGAGGAATCGGCTATGGCGGTGTCTTCGAGAGATATCTGTTCAGCCGCTGATCACGAAATCGTTGGTTTGATCCCTGTCCGTGCAGTAATGCGAGGACGCTCTAACATTCAGGTCTAGGCGCACGGCAAAAGGACACACACATACACGCACGCACACAAACACCGGCACGCACGCACACACACGCGCGCGTGCACGCACATACACACATACACAATCAGACAATAAGAGTTTAGGGTGGCCGGTATACCCCGCGTTAGAGGGGTAGACCGGGCACCCTAAGCTCTCATTGTCTCATTGGCTTACGTTAGCGACAACGCAATTTCAGTGCCCTTCCTGCCGGCGAAAAGAAAATGGAAGCATATTGTGCACGAGAAAAAATAAATAAATAAATAAAACACATGTAATATTTTGCAGAATGGAAAGTATACCTGGTAGTTTCTTACTTTCGATGAAATGGCGCTGACGCGTTCTTCTAATTTTTATATATGTTCCGGGAAACGTTGAGACGATGCAAAGCAGATTTGTGGCGCTTGACACACGCACAATATTTTTGAACTTAAGCGTTAGGTGCGTCTGGACAACCAAACACAAATATACTATTACGATATGATCAAGCGATGCTCAAGAAATGAGCCGCCGCGAGCATGACGACGAAGTGGCTCTGTGCACTTGGCGAGCGAGTGTCGGT
This sequence comes from Dermacentor variabilis, assembly GCF_050947875.1. Taxonomy (NCBI): domain Eukaryota; kingdom Metazoa; phylum Arthropoda; class Arachnida; order Ixodida; family Ixodidae; genus Dermacentor; species Dermacentor variabilis. Next base: position 82,199,440 of record NC_134573.1, read on the forward strand.
CTGGCTGCCTGGCTCCAGTGAAAATAGCCTGTAAATAGCGTCTTCTATCTGTGTCTTTCCCCACGCAACATTTTGGTGGAGGTCAGCGATCCCCGTCCTCACCAAGGAACTCAGAAGTGGTCGGCACACCGAGCTTGTCACCTCTGCAACGGCTTCGGCTCGTCGCACTTCTCCAATCGTCACGGTCTCCCCACATCGCGACCCAGGTGTGTTCTCTGGCCTGGAGCGACAGGATGTTGACTGGATCAAACTTTATGAACACGCCAGTGCTAATAACAGGTGGGACCCAACGATTATGCTCGCCTATGTCATCTTTTATCTCGGCGGCACCCCACGCGTGTGGCACCAAACGCATGACGACGAGATTACCAGTTGGGACAAGTTCAAAGAGAAGTTACGGGAACTGTTCGGCGACCCCATTGGGCGCAAGCCTGCAGCGAGAAAGGCTCTTGCGTCTAGAGTTCAGTCATCTACGGAGCCGTACGTTTCCTACATCCGCGACGTCTTGGCTCTATGCCGCAAAGCTGACGATGTTGACGAGCCGATAAAGTGTCACATGTTCTAAAAGGCATCGCCGACGACGCTTTCAATTTGCTTGTTTTCGGCAACGTCTCGACTATCGACACCATCATCAAAGAATGCGGTCACCTTGAACAAGCTAAGAGCCGTCTTATCACAAACAACACCACGAGGCTACTCAACACTGCTGCTACGTCGCCATGTCAGGGTCGACCACGTCAGACCACCCCCTGTGACGACGTCACCCGTATTGTTCGCCGCGAACTCGAGGCCACCTGTTCGTGAGTTTTCTCCTCGACGCCTCCTGATCCGCCAGCAACCACCATTGCGATAATCCAGGCCGTCGTCCGACAGGAATTTGAGAACATGGGTCTTAACTCCATGTGTTCCACGTCTCAACCCAGCGTTCCCCAGTTCTCTAGCGGCCCTCCTCGCCCTCGGCATTCCTTTTCCGCCGCATCTCGCCGCAACCCGTCCGATTGGCGTACCCCTGATGACCGGCTGATCTGCTTCCACTGCTGTCGCATCGGCCACGTTGCTCGTCACTGCCGCAACCGATGGCCACCACCTCCTCGGACATACACCGCCGCTTATTACCACACCTTTGGACCTTCCGTTCCCTGTACCACCCGCCATAAATCCACTGCCGCTGATGCTCCTGCTCCTAACCTTCGGTACAGCCGCTCGCCCTCACCTCGACGCCATCAGTCTCGTTCGCCCCAACCCCGTAGCTTCTCTTCGCCGCCTATCGCCTCCCGGATCCAGCCGGAAAACAAGGCACTGCAGCTTCTGGAGGTGAAGCTGCGTTGTCGACCCTGCTCTCAAATCCTCTGCTCACGTTACCCACGAACCGAAACCTTCTTGACGTTGACGTTGACGGCTATCCTGTCACGGCACTCATCGATACAGGAGCACATCTTTCAATTATGAGTGCTGCCTTCCGACGACGACTGAACAAGCCCCTCACCCCAGCGTCGGCAAGTATCGACCGCATTGCGAATGGCGGTACTGTGCCTATCATCGGCATGTGTACGGCACGCGTCAGCATCGCCCGCCGCCACACTCCTGTCCTCTTCACCGTAATTGCTCATTGCCCCCACGACCTCATTCTCGGCCTCGATTTTCTCTCCGCACATTCTGCTCTTATTGACTCCTCTTCCAGTACCCTTCGCCTTGAGTTGCCGATGCTGGCAGAACCGTCTGACGCACCCCACTGCCGCTAACGTCCCACCGGCTTTCTTCGCCTGCAGCCAAAGTCAATAGCCCACATTGAACTGTTGTCTTTCCCACCAGTTCCTGATTGCGAGTACCTCTTCACTCCTCTGCCCGACATTCCAATAAGGTATGACGTTACAGTGCCTCACAGTATACTTAATATTATTGGGAACCGCACTCGCATGCCTGTCTGTAACTTTGGATTGCGAAAGCAAATTCTACCGCAAGGTATTTGCCTTGGCACCGCTGATTGTCCCGGCGACCAATACGTGGCAGCGTTATCGACCGATGGCTCTCGCGAGCTTAGCGGGCCCCTCGCGCCAGCCTCGGATGCCAATCCCAATATAAAGAAAATGGTTGCGACGGACGTGTCCTCGGCGCAGGCTGAAGAGCCTTGCCAAGTATTATCGTCCTACCGAGATATTTTCGACATGGACGATCACCCTTTAGGCCAGACGCTCGCGGTCAAGCATCGGATTCTCACTGGCGATGCTACGCCTATTCACCGACGACCATATCGAGTTTCTGCGTCAGAACGCCAAGTAATTCGAAACAAGGTCAACAATATGCTCGATAAAAACATCGTTGAGCCTTTTTCGAGTCCGTGGGCGTCACCTGTGGTGTTGGTTAAGAAGAAGGACGGCACGTGGCGCTTCTGTGTAGACTACCGTCATCTGAACAACATTACTAAGAAGGACGTCTACCCGCTCCCACGTATAGACGCCGCCCTTGACTTCCTGCATGGTTCCAGCTATTTCTCGTCTATTGATCTTCGTTCGGGATACTGGCAGATTGCTGTTGACGATATGGACAGAGAAAAAACCGCGTTCATCACAGCTGATGGCCTATGCCAATTTAAGGTAATGCCGTTCGGATTATGCAACGCCCTGCCACCTTCGAGCGTATGATGGACTCCTTGCTCCAAGGTTTCAAATGGTCCACATGCCTCTGCTACCTCGACGACGTCATCGTCTTCTCGCCAACGTTCGACACTCACCTTGAACGTCTCACAATTATACTTGATCTATTTCGAAAGGCGAAGCTGCAACTTACCTCGTCCAAATGTCGTTTTCGCCACCGGCAAATTACTCTTCTGGGCCATCTCGTTGACGCTTCCGGAGTACAGCCTGATCCCGTCAAAACTCGCGCTGTAAGAGAGTTTCCGATTCCGAAGACAGCCGCAGACATTCGAAGTTTTGTAGGGCTATGCTCGTACTTTCGTCGTTTTGTTGCAGATTTTGCGACGATTGCTAGACCCCTAACAAACCTTTTGAAGAAAGGCGTACAATTCTCTTGGGCCACTGGCGAGGCCGCCGCCTTCTCTCGTCTCGTGACTCTTGTAACCTCACCACCCATTCTCGCCCACTTCGACCCTGATGCCCCTACAGAATTGCGTACAGATTCCAGCGGTCATGGCATAGGTGCCGTCTTAGCCCAGTGTCAGCGTGGCCAGGATCGCGTTATTGCTTATGCAAGCCGCCTCCTAGCACCATCGGAGCGCAACTATTCCATTACGGAACGAGAATGCCTTGCTGTTGTCTGGGCGGTTGCGAAGTTCCGTCCTAACCTTTACGGTCGCCCTTTTTCCGTAGTCACTGACCATCATGCTCTCTGCTGGCTCTCTTCGCTAAAAGATCCTACAGGCCGGCTTGGTCGATGTGCTTTGAGGCTACAACAATTTTCATATTCTGTGGTGTACAAGTCTCGCCGCCTGTACCAAGACGCTAAAAGCTTGTCGCGTTACCCTGTTGACGACTCTGACTCCTCTAATATTGCCAATGCTTCTTGCGTATTCTCTTTATCACAGCTGCTTCACTCCGCCGACGAGCAACGCCGTGACGCCTACATCAGAGTACTCATCGACCGTTCTGAGCACTCTCCAGCCGATGCTGCTCTACGCCTCTTCGTCCTCCGCGACGGTACTCTGTACCGTCGTAACCTTTATCCGGACGGCTCTCCGTTCCTACTTGTAATACCTAAACACTTCATCTCCACCGTTATCGAAGAGCTCCACGACGCACCAACGGCAGGACATCTCAGCGTATCTCCAACATATGACCGTGTATGTCGCTGTTTTTTCTGGCCGGGCCTTGCTTGCCCGTTCCGCACGACGTTACGTCGCCGCTTGTGAAGTTTGTCAACGACGCAAGAAGCCTTCCCAGCTCCCCGCTGGTTACCTGCAGTCGTTCGACATCCCTGCTGAGCCCTTTCATCGTGTCGGCTTAGACCCTCTCGGCCTATTTCCGGAATCTACATCAGGGAACAAGTGGGTTGCAGTCGCAGTGGACTACGCGACCCGCTACGCCGTAACCCGTGCTCTTCCGGCCAGTTGCGCAGCTGATGTTGCGGACTTCCTCCTACATGATATTATTTTGATGCATGGTGCTCCGCGTCAATTGCTAACAGACCGTGGCCGTACGTTTTTGGCCAAAGTCATCGACGACATCATGCGCGCGTTCTCAATACGGCATAAATTTACCACCTCCTACCATCCCCAAACGAACGGCCTCACAGAGCGCTTGAACCGCACCCTTACAGACATGCTATCCAAATACATTTCCCACTACCACCGTGACTGGGACCCTGGCTCTCCCTTACATTACCCTTGCATACAACTCTTCCCGTCTCGAAATTGCTGCCTTTTCACCGTTTTACCTCTTGTATGGCCGAGAACCAACGCTACCACTGGACACTGTGCTTCCGTCCGCCACAGCTTCAACTAGCGATTATGCCCGTGATGCAATCGCCCATGCTGACCACGCTCGCCAACTTGCGCGCGCTCGTCTACAAGTGTCTCAATACAAGCAGAATCAACTCTACGACCTCCGTCACCCTGATCTCCATTTTGTGCCCGGCAGCCTCGTGTTGCTTTGGTCACCTTCGCGTAAAGTTGGCCTATGTGAGAAACTCCTTTCTTGTTACACAGGTGCATATCGCGTGCTCCGCAAAGTGACCGATGTCACCTAAGAAATCGCTCTAGCCACTCCCACTACGTCCTCCCCTGTGACAATCAGTGACATTGTCCATGTCGTCCGACTCAAGCCCTACAACTCTCCACGCGCCTTCGACATTTAACAGCACCGTGACGGTGCTTTTACCACCGGGGGGGGGGGGGGGGGGGGGTACTATTACGAAATGATCAAGCGATGCTCAAGAAACGAGCCGCCGCGAGAACGACGACTAAGTGGCTGTGTGCCCTTGGCGAGCGAGTGTCGGCCTGGCTGCCTGGTTCCAGTGTAAATAGCCTGTAAATAGCGTCTTTTGTCTGTGTCTTTCCACACGCAACAATACCATGTGGGTCTGCTGCATGCGCCCTGGCGAGACACTAATCATAGTAGCTTCCTACCTTAGGGCGCCCCTGTTCAAAGAAAGCCTAAGAGGTTTAGGCGCACGACAAAATTGCGATCAGTCGAAACCAAGCACGACGTTCCCACTGCATGGCACTTTCTCTTAGCCTGTCTTTTGCTTTGTGACCTAATATGTGGAAAAGCATGAATCAACCAATAAATAAATTGGGAAATGACGAAAGGTTTTATTTCATTTCATCAAAACGTGCGCATGAGTAATAGGGACAAATGCAATTTCGAAGACACGCATATTAATTTAATAACGGCAAACCGATTTCTGTCTCAAAGGCGTCAAAAAGCAGCGATCGAAAGCTCTGACTTAACATCGAAGTTAAGTAGCCACGTCAGTTCGGCATGAACCTTGCAAAATAGCGTTCCTGGAAAGAAAAGCACGCTCGCTGATCGCGCTGGCGTTTCGACACGCATAGAAGCCGAATGAAGCAAGTGTCCCAAGAGTTTCTAACAGCGAGAATCTATGTGGTGACGCACGGAAGTTATATATACCGTGGTATACTTTTGCGATGAGCAAGACGATCGAACGAGGAATCGGCTATGGCGGTGTCTTCGAGAGAAATTTGTTCAGCCGCTGATCACGAAATCGCGGGTTTGATCCCTGTCTGCGCAGTAATGCAAGGACGCTCTAGCATTCAGGTCTAGGCGCACGGCAAATGAACACACACATACACGCACGCACAAAAACACCGGCACGCACGCACGCACACACGAGCGTGCGAGCACATGCACACATACACACTCAGACAATTAGAGTTTAGGGTGCCCGGTCTACCCCGCGTTAGAGGGGTAGACGGGGCACCGTAAGCTCTTATTGTCTCATTGGCTTGCGTTAGCGATAACGCGATTTCAGTGCCCTTCCTGCGCGCGAAAACAAAATGGAAGCATATTATGCACGTGAAAAAATAAATAAAGAAAAACACACGTAATAATTTACAGAATGAAAAGTATACCTGGTAGTTTTTAATTTTCGATGAGATGGCGCTGACGCGTTCTTTTTATTTTTATAGATGTTCCGGGAAACGTTGAGATGACGCAAAGCAGATTTGGGGCATTTGAAGCACGCACAATATTTTTGAACTTAAGCGTTAGGTGCGCCTGGAGACCCAAACGCAAATACACTCTTCGGGTCTACTGCATGCGCCCTGATGAGACACTAATCATTGTAGCTTCCTATCTTAGGGAACCCCTGTTCCTAAGAGGTTTAGAAGCACGATAAAATCGCAATCAGAGGAAAGCAAACACGACGTTCCCACTGCATGGCACTTTCTCTTGGCCTGTCTTTTGCTTTGAGACCTAATATGTGAGAAAAGCATGAATAAACCAATCAATAAATTGCGAAATGACCAAAGGTTTTATTTCATTTCCTCAAAACGTGCGCATGAGACATAGGGACAAATTCGATTCCGTATACAAGCATATTAATTTAATTACGGCATAAAGATTTCCGTCTCAAAGGCGTCAAAAAGCAGCGATCGAAAGCTCTGAGTTAAGAGCGAAGTTAAGAAGCCACGTCTGTTCGGCTTGAACCTTGCAAAATTGCGTTCCTGGAAAGAAAAGCACGCTCGCTGATCGCGCTGGCGTTTCGACGCGCATAGAAGCCGAATGAAGCACGTGTCCCAAGAGTTTCTAACAGCGAGAATCTATGTGGTGACGCAGGGAAGTTATGAAAATATCTTTGAAGAACACGGATGATATTTACGTGTTCGGTTTTCGTAGCAGCTTGGGGGCGCAGCCAAACAAGCACCTCTGTGACAAGTAATATCACTCATGTTTTACCCTCTTAATGGACTCTTATGCTCGCTTCTCTATGCACGCTCTTTCTGACCATGCCATATTGTACTGTATAAGAATTATCCCAGCAGCACATTCTTGCTAAATTGAGACAACCAATAAAACACTCCTATTTCTAATTTTCTACCGCATCTTGCCTTTAGAATTATTACGGTCAAAACTTTAATGCTTCTGCTTTCACTCTTTCCCAATTTTTCAAGGTGTCATGTCGAACACACGCGGCGACTTAGATGGCCCCTCGACAGGCCACAATAACAAATTTTGGTTACCTTTTGGAAGTTGCTCAGAGGCTCTGTGAGGAGCGTTCTACCGCAAGAATTTCCTAAATTGCTTCGTTAATAACAGTGATGTAAATATTCGAGGGTCCCTAACGCATGATTTCAGGAGATGTGCGTCATCGCCAAGATAAAGCTCCCTCCACTAGTCTCCATCTAGCCTCCGCAAGCTAAACTCCTTCCCCGGCACTCTCCTATACCAGAGCTTGAGGATCGCATGAGGCATACGTCATGGGCCCGCCTTTCTTTTTTCTCGCTTTTTATTGCGCGGCGCACCTCCGCTAGCGTTGTCGCGCGCTAGCTGCTGTGTTTGCCTCGTTTCGCGCAGTGCGAGAGACAAGACATTTTGCGCGTTGCGCACGAGAACACTTCATTACGTCTATAGAAAATTTATTAAAAATTAAAGACAGACAGACAGACAGACAGACAGACAGACAGACAGAAAGATAGATAGATAGATAGATAGATAGATAGATAGATAGATAGATAGATAGATAGATAGATAGATAGATAGATAGATAGATAGATAGATAGATAGATAGATAGATAGATAGATAGATAGATAGATAGATAGATAGATAGATAGATAGCGTCCTGGAAGTGCTTGAAGTACCTTATAAATGCTGACGCTACAAAAAAAACCGATGACACGCACCTCACGACGACTTTCGACGTGTATAGCATCGAATCAATAAAGCGACACAACGCATTGCCGCTGCCGAAACGAGCTATGTATGGGGCGTGTACGCCATCGGGATTTCTCTCCGTGCCCAGTTCGGCACACGCGATAGCACATACGCACGAAAGAGTATGTTCTATTGGAGTATTTGACACACCCGTAACGTAATCAGTGAGAAGTACGGGCTACTGGGTGCTAATTGGTAAGAGGTTCACTGAAGAGCGTTTCCTACGCAGAGCATTCATGGCGCATCCTCCTCAAGCGTCAGGTTGCTGTCCTTCAGAAACCGGTGTGTCGTGGGGGCTTGATTCCGGACACGATCGGATAAACTTAAGGGTGGATTTTCGATCATTGCAGAGCAGCTCCTTTCCAATGGCACGTCGCTAGTTACCAAAGTTGACGTCAAAGACCTTCATTGTAAAGCGGTACACACCTACTGGACTCAAGTTGGCATCGAAGAGGTTCATTGAAGACTAGCGCAGACCGGGTGTCACATATGCAGTGCTCGAAGGCGGCCTCCCAAAGTTTTATTCAGGAGCGGTACCTGACGCGACTCGGATGACAACGCTGTTGTGAAGACAATGGAATGATTAGATGTCGGTGGACAAGTAATGAATGATGACTGTATAACAACGATGGCTTGACGACGCTGGCATGACGAGAGTCACATCATGAAACTAATGCCTAATAAAGCTATTATCATGAATCTACCTATTAGCGCAAGCTGTTAGAACTCTTGGACCACTGGATAAGCGTAGGACGCTGGACACATTCATAAGCTAAAAATGGCGGAAGTAGCAAAGAGTGGTAATCGCATTAAAAATTACGCCTATGGGAAGTAAGTATCTGTCGTGTGGCGCCATGAAGGAAGGTAATAACATCAAAGTTGGTTCCTGGTGTCAATGGCACCACTCGTAAAGAGAGTCCGTGTTATATCAGATCAGTAGCGCCGCTACCGATTGGTTCCCAGGCGGTGACGTAGGAAAGAGGTCGAAAATATCTAACCCAATACGGAATCGGCTTGAGATGAATGGCAGGTACCAACTTAGGCAACAATGTCGAAAGATATTACAACCTCCTATGGAATTTGATGAAAAACAACTTCAAGGTGACAGCATGCACCACCCTCGCTGGCAACGCGTTAATAACGGCAAAGGCCAGTCTCACAACCCTGAGAGGCTGACCTTCACGGAGAGCAAAGAACAAGTGGCGACGACTTTCGTCGCAGGACCACGAACCCTTGTTTCCAAATTGCCTCATCCTTGCTTCCAAGGTACCCGCCGCGTTTGCTTAGTGGCTATGGTGTTGGGCTGCTAAGCACGGGGCCGCGAGATCGACGGTCCCATATCGATGGGGGCGAAATGCGAAAACACCCGTGTACTTAGATATAGGTGCACGTTAAGGAACCCCAGGTGGTCTAAATTTCCGTATTCACCCACTACAGTGTGCTTCATAATCAGCTCGTGGTTGTGGCACATGACACCCCATAATTAAATTTTGTTGCTCGGAAGGTCGGCGATCAGAGCCAGAGTCCAGAAAGGTGGCGCGACCGTGGACGCAGTTCTGTGGACACTACGACCATTCTGATTGGCGGTAACAAGGTCATCTAATTCTTTGTAGAGAAAAAGGGAAAATAACTATTGGAAAAGCGGTAACCTTTGAGGCAGTGAAGTGTGCGGGCATATGCGTGCTATGACATTGAGCGAACTCAAAGATTTAAAGTGCGCCTACATGGGGTGGTTCTCCCATATCTGGAGCCAGTTGTGTAAATAGGTGAGGTAAACCCGTTTCTAGTTTCTTTAGACCTCCCGGCCTCACCTTCTCACCAACACGCAACATTAGGCAACAGATATATGGACGACGGCTTAGTGCGACACCCCGGTATAGCGCAGGCCAGCTACCACGTTACACGATCCCCGGCATTGTAGGCAAGCGAAGCTATGAGTGACGTGAGTTCTGACCAGGTACCCTAGAACCAGAACACAATAGCGTATAGTTATCACAGGTATTATAGGGTGGTTGCCTGAGCGTGAATTTCGGTAACTTTTTACTGTTTACAGATCTCCTGCTTTAGCGATTCCTGCACGGCATCATGCGGCGCTTGGTACGACTACCATACGTTTGAATAAATTTTGTGTTGCATGTGTGTTGATGCCGAAAGAAAATCAGGAAAGGAGTCCACCCTAAAGACCTTACCGCTATCGATTTTTTACGCGGCAGTTGTAACGTAGTACGATGCCGTTCGGTCATCATTTTACCTGCGTCGCACCCACAGAAATACAGCAGATAACCAGACCTCCTGCAGCGGGCGCAATGCTGAGTGTGCACGGTCAAGAAGAGCGCATCCAGACATCCTTCCTCGACTCGCCCTCACATTGGCGCCTTGTATCACCTTACAGCTTATCACGTGACCTCCAAAGCTGTGTGCGTGAAACGAGCGGCCTCGGCAAGCTGGACTGCGACGGCTTCCATGGTGGGGCGACGCCTCGAGTGCTCATATAGCTGCTAGCGCAATAAATGTATATTACACTAGCGGGTGGTAGAGTAGGCAACCATTTCATGATCTCCTCCCAGAGTCATGTTTATCGAATCGCTCTCGGTTCTTTTGATCCGACAGTTTTCGGTCCCAGCAGAAAGGGCCACTCGTGTTTCCGTGGTATACTTTTGCGATGAGCAAGACGATCGAACGAGGAATCGGCTATGGCGGTGTCTTCGAGCGAAATCTATTCAGCCGCTGATCACGAAATCGCGGGTTTGATCCCTGTCCTCGCCATAATGCATGGACGCTCTAGCACTCACGTCTGGGCGCACGGCAAAAGAACACACACGCACGCGCGCATACACACACACACACGCGTGCGCGCACATACACACATACACAATTAGACAATAAGAGTTTAGGGTGCCCGGGCTACCCCGCGTTAGAGGAGTAGACCGGGCACCCTAAGCTCTCATTGTCTCATTGGCTTACGTTAGTGATAACGCGATTTCAGTGCCCTTCCTTCACGCGAAAAGAAAATGGAAGCATATTATGCAAGTGAAAAAAATAAATAAAGAACACACACGTAATAATTTACAGAATGAAAAGTATACCTGGTATTTTCTTATTTTCGATGACATGGCGCTGACGCCTTCTTCTTGTTTTAATAGATGTTCCAGGAAACGTTGAGATGACGCAAAGCAGATCTCGGGCGTTTGAGGGACGCACAATATTTTTGAACTTAAGCGTTAGGTGCGCCTGGAGACACAAACGCAAATACACCATTTGGGTATACTGCATGCGCCCTGGCGAGACACTAATCATTGTAGCTTCCTATCTCAGGGCACCCCTGTTCAAAGACAGCCTAAGAGGTTTAGAAGCACGATAAAATCGCAATCAGAGGAAACCAAGCACGACGTTCCCACTGCATGGCACTTTCTCTTGGCCTGTCTTTTGCTTTGAGACCTAATATGTGAGAAAAGCATGTATAAACGAATCAATAAATTGGGAAATGACCAAAGGTTTTATTTCATTTCCTCGAAACGTGCGCATGAGTAATAGGCACAAATTCGATTCCGAATACAAGCATATTAATTTAATTACGGCAAAAAGATTTCCGTCTCAAAGGCGTCAAAAAGCAGCGATCGAAAGCTCTGAGTTAAGAGCGAAGTTAAGAAGCCACGTCTGTTCGGCTTGAACCTTGCAAAATTGCGTTCCTGGAAAGAAAAGCACGCTCGCTGATCGCGCTGGCGTTTCGACGCGCATAGAAGCCGAATGAAGCACGTGTCCCAAGAGTTTCTAACAGCGAGAATCTATGTGGTGACGCAGGGAAGTTATGAAAATATCTTTGAAGAACACGAGTGACATTTACGTGTTCGGTTTTAGTAGGAGCTTGGGGGCGCAGCTAAGCTAGCACCCCTGTGACTTGTAATATCGCTCATGTTTTGCCCTCTTAATGGACGCTTATACTCGCTTCTCTATGCACGCTTTTTCTGACCATGCCATATTGTACTATATCAGGAGTATCCCAGAAGCACATTCTTGCTAAATTGACACAACCAGTAAAACACTCCTATTGGTAATTTTCTACCGCGTCTTGCCTTTACAATTACTACGGTCAGAACTTCAGTGCTTCTGCTTTCTTTCTTTCCGGAAATGCCACTTTTCGAGGTGTCATGTCGAACAGACGCGGCGACATAGAGGGCGCCTCGCCGGGCCACAATAAGAAATTTTAGTTACTGTTGGAAGTTGTTTAGGGGCTCTGTGAGGAGCTTTCTACCACAAGAATTTTCTAAATTACTTCGTGAATAACAGTAGTGTAAATATTTGAGTGTCCCGAACGCATGATTTCAGGAAGCGAGCGTCACCACCAAGGTAAAGCCCCCTCCACTAGTCTCCATCTAGCCTCCGCAAGGTAAACTCCTTCCCGGGCACTCTCGCATACCAGAGCTTGTGGATCGCGTGAGGCATACGTCAGGGGCCCGCCTTCTTTCTCTCGCGATATATAGCGCAGCGCACCTCTGCTAGGTTTTCGAGCGCTAGCTGCTGTGTTTGCCTCGTTTCGCGCAGTGCGAGAGACAAGACATTTTGCGCGTTGCGCAGCAGAACACTTCATTACGCCTATGTAAAATTTATTACAATTTTACTTGCGTTTAATTAATCTAACTGGGGCTGGATTTATTAGAAAGTCCTTTTTCTCTTGCAACTTTTGTTTCCTCCAAACACACTCGCACTTCAATCGCTGCTCCCGTAACCAGCCCCTCTGATGTCGGTGAAAACTTGTTGGGAACCGCGAATCGTCCAAGAATTTCGCCGCCTATTAGGATCGTTCTAGGAGGGACTTTCCTGGCATGTCTTCTTTATCGTTTATCTTTTTCTTTCGTTGAGGTGCAGCACGTGTTCAGTTGCACATACCCTGTGACTCTAGTTGACGCGAATAAGGGTAGACATAGGCAGCCATGAATGCCAGATGGTGCGTGAAGTATCCTAAAACTGCTAATCCTATAATTAATTAAATCTTCATCTTTGAGTGCATCAAATGCGTACGCTGGAAAACAGGTGCAGATGAAATTGCGAATCAAAGGTGCTTGTTTTGAATTTTTAAATTGCAGATGACTTCGCTCTGCTTCTACCAATTCCAAGAGCGCCTTTCGACGACTTTCCGGAGGCTTTATTGACATGATCCACTCTTCCTTACGGCTGCCACTTCGAGCACCTGGAGGTCGCTTACTTGTTCAAGGGCAAACCGAACGTTCTCTTTCTCACGCATGAAGAACTGTAAAGAGACATACGAGGCGCGATGCATCATTTGGCTAAATTTATCGGCGAACACTACGGAAACATGCTTAAAGAATGTGATATAAAAGTGGATACGCAATTGGACGCTATCGTCCGAAGGAGTAGCGCTGAAAGCATGAGAAAAGTCACAGCGTTCAACCTCGGCGGACATCCGGACCCGGAGGTTGACAAGCAATTGAAGAGCCTGGATGTCTCGTCGAGAGTGGGCAACGGAGGAGACACCAAGCTCTATCATTTTGTCAGGAACGCCAAGGGGGGAGAGTGGAATGAGCACTTCTCGCTCGAGCAGCTACAACGTATGGAAGACAGCATCGTGGAAAGAAACGAGTTGTTCTAGCGTTATTATGGACCCTTGGTGCGACATGCGGGCGGACGCATTGAGTTTGCGCTGATTTTGAGGCCACGAACTGCGTGACCTTTCACTAGTGTTCACGAGCATTTTCTTTCCTACAATAAAATATTCACAAGTTGGACAGCGATCTGATACATGTTATTTTATGTGTAGCGGTGCGTTTGTGTGAATTCTAATTGATAGCATGCAGCGGACATTGAGTGAAATGCAAATATCCGAGAAAAAGAAAGAACTGACCGCATTTCTCGGCGCTTCACTGCAAATGACGTCTGGAATCATAAGCGGAGCTGTGCTATGTCAGTAAAGGCACGATATCATAAACTTTTTGACAATCATTGAGCGAAGGTATGTGTTGATATGTGTTCTCTGCTGGGCAATCACTGGTCTCACCTGAACCAAAAGCTGTTAGAGACGCTCCTCAAAGAAATGAAGTAATGTAAGAGATGTTCTTTTAAATACTTATTTCCCGAATGACTTCTCCGTTCTTGCATAGTACGCGTGAAGTGCAGTTTCTCGAGCCTTCGCTAATGTGCTTTCTTATTCCTCCGCAGTACCAGTTCAATGTCCCACACAATATCCAGCGGGTAAAGGTATCTGGCTTATCAATTTCCGCTGAAAGTTTTATCCGTACCGCCCATGCAAGTATACTCCTCATTAGGAACGCGTCAGTTGGGATCACGCCCACTAGGTGCGAGCGATGGTGGTGAGCGTTAAAGATAAACAGGTTGAGCGCCTCTACAAAATGAAGCTTGTATAGGTCTTCGCCCCTACATGCAGTCATGATGACCAGGAAGTCGAAAGCTTCTATGTAGACGTGGAATCGGCGATGGGTAGCGTGAAAACTAAATACACTATACTAATGGGCCAAGGTAGGCAAGAAGCAGGCTGGAGACAAGGCAGTGGGTGAATATGGCACAGGCACTAGGAATAACAGGGGAGAGTTATTAGTTGTGTTTGTGGAACAGAATAATATGAGGATAATGAATACCTTTTTCCGCAAGCGGGATAGACGAAAGTGGACGTTGGAGGAGCCCGAACGGCGAGACTAGAAATGAAATAGACTTCATACTCTGCGCTATCCCTGGCATCATACAAGATGTGGACGTGCTCGGCAAGGTACGCTGCAGTGACCACAGGATGGTAAGAACTCGAATTAGCCTAGACCTGAGGAGGGAACGGAAGAAACTGGTACATAAGAAGCCGATCAATGAGTTAGCGGTAAGAGGGAAAATAGAGGAATTCCAGATCAAGCTACATAACAGGTATTCGGCTTTAACTCAGGAAGAGGACCTTAGTGTTGAAGCAATGAACGACAACCTTGTGGGCATCATTAAGGAGTATGCAATGGAAGTCGGTGGTAACTCCGTTAGGCAGGATACCAGCAAACTATCGCAGGAGACGAAAGATCTGATTAAGAAACGCCAATGTATGAAAGCATCTAACCCTACAGCTAGAATAGAACTGGCAGAACTTTCGAAGTTAATCAACAAGCGTAAGACAGCTGACATAAGGAAGTATAATATGGATAGAATTGAACATGCCCTCAGGAACGGAGGAAGCCTAAAAACAGTGAAGAAGAAACAAGGAATTCGAAAGAATCAGATGTATGCGTTAAGAGACAAAGCCGGCAATATCATCACTAATATGGATGAGATAGTTCAAGTGGCTGAGGAGTTCTATAGAGATTTATACAGTACCAGTGGCACCCACGACGATAATGGAAGAGAAAATAGTCTAGAGGAATTCGAAATCCCAAAGGTAACGCCGGAAGAAGTAAAGAAAGCCTTGGGAGCAATGGAAAGGGGGAAGGCAGCTGGGGAGGATCAGGTAACAGCAGATTTCTTGAAGGATGGTGGACAGATTGTTCTAAAGAAACTGGCCACCCTGTATACGCAATGCCTCACGACCTCGAGCGTACCGGAATCTTGGAAGAACGCTAACATAATCCTAATCCTTAAGAAAGGGGACGCCAAAGACTTGAAAAATTATAGACCCATCAGCTTACTGTCCGTTGCCTACAAACTATTTACTAAGGTAATTGCGAATAGAATCAGGAACACCTTAGACTTTTGTCAAGCAAAGGACCAGGCAGGATTCCGTAAAGGCTACTCAACAATAGATCATATTCACACTATCAATCAGGTGATAGAGAAATGTGCGGAATATAACCAAGCCTTATATATAGCTTTCATTGATTACGAGGAAGCGTTTGATTCTGTCGAAACCTCTGCAGTCATGGAGGCATTGCAGAATCAGGGTGTAGAAGAGCCGTATGTAAAAATACTGAAAGATATCTATAGCGGCTCCACAGCCACCTTAGTCCTCCATAAAGCAAGCAAAAAAATCCCAATAAGAAAGGCGTCAGGCAGGGAGATACGATATCTCCAATGCTATTCACAGCGTATTTACAGGAGGTATTCAGAGACCTGGATTGGGAAGAATTCGGGATAAAAGTTAATGGAGAATACCTTAGTAACTTGCGATTCGCTGATGATATTGCCTTGCTTAGTAACTCAGGGGACCAATTGCAAAATTGCAATGCATGCTCACTGACCAGGAGAGGCAAAGCAGAAGAGTGGGTCTAAAAATTAATCTGCAGAAAACTAAAGTAATGCTTAACAGTCTCGGAAGAGAACAGCAATTTACAATAGGCAGTGAGGCACTGGAAGTCGTAAGGGAATACATCTACTTAGGACAGGCAATGACGGCGGATCCGGATCATGAGACGGAAATAATCAGAAGAATAAGAATGGGCTGGGGTGCGTTTGGCAGGCATTCTCAGATCATGAACAGCAGGTTGCCATTATTCCTCAAGAGAAAAGTATATAATAGCTGTGTCTTACCAGTACTCACATACGGGGCAGAAACCTGGCGGCTTACGAAAAGCGTTCTACTCAAATTGAGGACGAAGCAACGAGCTATGGAAAGAAGAATGATACGTGTAACGTTAAGGGATAAGAAAAGAGCAGATTGGGTGAGGGAACAAACGCGAGGTAATGACATCTTAGTTGAAATAAAGAAAAAGAAATGGCATGGGCAGGACATGTAATGAGGAGGGAAGATAACCGATGGTGATTAAGGGTTACGGACTGGATCCCAAGGGAAGGGAAGCGTAGCAGGGGGCGGCAGAAAGTTAGGTGGGCGGATGAGATTAAGAAGTTTGCAGGCACGGCATGGCCACAATTAGTACATGACCGGTGTTGTTGGAGAAGTATGGGAGAGGCCTTTGCCCTGCAGTGGGCGTAACCAGGCTTATGATGATGATGACGACATTCTGCACTTACAATCGTCCCTGGAAAACAACAGCTTCCACCTGCGGGCGCTGGAAATTACAATAGGTCTGTAAGAGTAAAAGAGTAAACGTTTTGAGTGCGGTATATTAGAAGGAATTGCGGTGATGAGGCGCTTTGGCTTCGAAGGAAAGTAAAGGAATTGGTATGTGTAAAGTACGGCAGGTCGAAGAGTTAGAGTAGGAATCACATACCCGCAGCTACATGCGGTCGCAGATTATATATATATATATATATATATATATATATATATATATATATGTAAGGATTGATTCCGCGCGACAATGCAAGCGTCCATTAAGACACAAGATAACCTTGCTAGAACTCATCATGGGTTCCCAATCTTTAGTCAGCGATTAAAACTACATTTCAACATACTAGCGCCGAGTGATCACCTTAAGGTTATTTTTCCAGGACCACCTTGGGTAGTTTTCTGAAGATCTAGTAATCTGCATGACACGTTAGCCTCATCTAATACGAGGATTCCCGAGACTGCGGTTTGCCTACCTTGCAAGAAGACACCGTGCAAGGTTTGCGCACCATTACATCATGTATTGCCAAAAGCACTGCTTCCGTCTTCCGTAATGAAAGTAAATGTAATTTCACGTGCGACATTACCAACTGCATCTATTTGCTCGAATGTTGCGTTTGTCACCGCACCTGCAACCATGCGCGACGCGACCACATAGAGGGCCGGTGAACGTGCGGGTGCTCCTCGCCTTGCTCTGAAGTCATGTGAACTATGCTTTAAGCAGCTTTTTTTTTCCTTTTCCTTCAGTGGGTATCGTAATAAAGACATTTTGTCGTTTTGTAATATAGTGGTGGTGGTGCTGGTGATGTTGCTACAGGCGGGTTTAGCATTGATGGGTGTTAGTTTGGGCTAGTTGGCTTTCCATAATGTCAAGTGGTGCAGAGGGAAGCAGGGCGCAGGGACAGTGAATAGGCCAGGACGAGAGCTATTAGCCTGGCTGGCCAGGCTGGCCATTGCGGCGCCTCTGCATATATTTATGCGCCGAATATTCCACCATGCGCCCATAATTACTGTCCGTCACAAAAATATGAGATCAATGGGTCAGAATTCCGCAGCCATTCTATTGATTCTGGTGCGGTGAACGGGTGAGCGTAGTACCGTAGTAGCGTAGTTCGCATTTGCTCTGCCGCGCAGTGTCTATAGGATGGCGAGGAACGGCTGCCAAACTCCTTGATATATGAAAAACAGGCTGCTCCATGGCAGGGCGTTACGCTCTATTCTTTTCAACATCATCAATCGTAAAGTAACCAACCTCCTGTATGCGTCAATCCAACGGTCGATGTACGCACGAACTACGCTGGGAACGCGGAGGCGCATCTCGACTCAATGTCAAGCCGTCAAGGCTCGTCAACATGAGGGAAAAGGAATTCAGTTCTAGGTTGTTTTCGCCAGCCGAGAGCAAGATCGTAGCTTTAATCAGTTTTATGAATCTTGCAAACAATGTCCCAAGCGCAGTAACCTATGTCACAAGGGGAGGTTCACGCTCTGCCGAGATGGCGATTCCTGTAATGGAAATTAGATGACTGAGTGTCAAGTTTTGTTATAAGCTTCTCGGAATAGAATCGCGCACCCCTCCCACCTCCAGTAGGCTGAAGCAAAGATGTCTTCAAATACGATTGCCTTAACGTTCCAGTCATAAACATGTACCGTAGTCGTGATGGCTAAGAAAATAATTAAGCAGTTTGTATAGAATAACAAGAATTAAGAACAACAAAGACTTATCTCATACTGGAACTGAGCTTGCGCCGGGCCGCGTACTTTGTGAACTGCCTACCAAAAGCAGGTGGCTTTGAAAGGCAGCTGGTTATAAAAGACAGTAACCCAGAGTGAAACGAGTTGCGACTTTCAGCTGTCTGTACACGAAAATGCAATGGTCAGCACTTGTTTTCTTTTAATACTGCATGTTAATCTAAGCTTGGGTATTTACACCTTTACATTGTCGTGGGCTTGACAACTTACTTTCGTGGTGGGGTATTACTGGTAGCCAGCTTGTGGCCTCTTACGCTACCACAGAAGGGGACAACGATGAACTGAACCAAGGACCCCATAACGCAAAAGTATTCCTATATGTTTTTATTCCAATCTTCTGACGTCAAATTTGCGTAACCGCCGACGCAATCATCGGGCTGTGACCCATCGGGTTTTCTTAACAGACGAATCAAACGCTCTCCTAGTTTATAGCAGGTCAGTTCTGTTTGCTTTTAAAAAATAATAACGCTGCCTCCACTGAGCGGCATGTCTTATCTAATTGGCTGACAAGAAGCGAGGAGTAGGCTCCAGCGGAAAGGGGTTCGATCGGCCCGAGTCAGTGCACTGAAAATCGATAACCGCATGAAGATGGTGGTATTTTCGTCTGCAGTCGGTCCGTTTTCCCTTACGTAGCTTGAGATGGCTGGTCGAGCGTATTGCATCGCGATGCGGCGAGCGCTTGAGGCAGCCGGCAGCAGCAGCTCGCGCAGGCGCAGGTGCTCGAGGGGTGGGGTCTTGAACGGCGTCGTCTTCTACGGTGCCGCGCGCGGTCCGCGTTGTCGGGAAGCGTGCTACTCGGGGGCAGTGAGCCGATATCATCTTTACTGCGTGAAATGAGCCGGTATTATCTACTAAGCGTTGTGCGACGCCCATTGATACGCCTCGAACATAAGTTCATAGCTGAAACGTGCAGTGCAATTATAGACGATGTACGGATTCCATACGTTCTTGATGGCCTGTTCCCAGAAGGCGACTATATATTCCAGCAAGATATGTCGCCGATTCACACTGCTCGAGTTGTGCAAGAACTGCTCGAAGAGCGCGCCGTCACACTCCTGGATTGGCCAGCCCCATCCGCAGGCGTCAAGATCATTTAAAATGACTGTAGTTCATTCAAAGTATCGCTGGCGCACCATCCTCACCATCAGTCGCCCGAGGATAGGCTTTCGGCTACCATCGTCAGCGAGTGAGACGTGCTGCGAATGAACACATAACTGACAAAATCACTCTACACTTCACTGCCTTCCAGGATGAGCGCGTTCATCGCTGCCGCTGGGGACATGACGAGACACTAAGTGAAGTTTGGGGCGTGACGCATCCAATTCCCCTCTGGCGGGCAGGGTCTGTTTGGTGTAGTGATTGATTGTCGAGAAAAAAGTCACTTCCCGCTCATTGTCTTAACCTTTAAAACAATCCTTGTTTCATCGTGTTTGATCCCCATAGTTATCATTGTAGAGTGCTTCGCTTTCCTTCCGAGTCAAATGAAGACTTAGCACGTTGCGCGCACATCGTGTTGCATCTTGTCGCTGCTTATTACCCTAGCGCACACATTGAAGAAATATACGTGAGCACACTCATTACCCCGGCCTTTCGAAAGAACGAACGAAGTATGCTTCCAGAAGAAGTTTGTGGAACTCTATCATCGGCAATGAAGTCTCAGAGTTTGGCGTCGCACAACGTTTACTAAATCATGTCAGCTCAGTTCCCGCAGTAACGATTAAATCGGTACACTGCCCCTGACAGTAGCACGGTTCCCAATAATGCGGCCAGCCCCGGCCGCATTATTGCCGCCCTGACTCTAACGCTCGCGGTATCGCGATGCAATACATTACAAGTTTTCCCCTAAGTGTGAAACAGACTGTACATTGCTAGAAGGTTTATCAGTGTTCGGTTTGTGCGCTCGGTATGCCCACATGTTTGCCGATGATAAGCTGTTGAGTGTCGGATCGTGGAGGCACACGAACGCCGTAATTATTCCACAACATCGGCAATTATTTCGCAACCAAGGTCACTTATTATCACGCGAGGCGCCCCATGTCGGGGTGTGATTGAATGCAGCAAAAACTGAGAAACCTGGGCTCCAGTGGCGGAGGATAGAGCTACCGTCTCACAATACCGCGTCACATAGCCAGCACACACAGCGATCCACCGGTTGCCTCTTGACGAACGCGGGAACGGTCCGATACGGTCTATGCCGACTCCTTCAAAGGGGGCACAGCGGGGCTTTACTGCCTGCAGGTGACCGACTGGAGCTGAGGTAGGTCACGTGTAGCTCTGGTACTTCTACAACTAGCCACAAATGTATCCATTGTTTTCAGCATTTGAGGCCAGTAGAATCTTTCTTTCGAACGAGTAAGTGTTCTCGCGGTCCTTAAGTGCCTGAGGTCGTGTCATCGTGAGTAACGCGCAGGACGCATGCGTACAAATACTCCGGAACCACCAGTATAAAGCGCGCTCCCGTCGTTGAGAAGTTACTCTTGTAAAGAAGAACATCTCGGAGGCAAAACTGACCTGAGGTTAAAGGCCCTTGTGTGACAGAGAAATGAGCATTCAAACATTGGTCCTTGCGCTGCTATGCGGCGAATGTCAAGCCATCGGAAAAGTCACGCGAAAGAGAAGCGATAAGGAAACCAAAGTTGTCGTCTTCACAAACCATCGTACGTAGTGGAGTCCAGGAAAGGCATTACGCGTCCGCGTATCGACGGTCACTCTAGTACGAAGTACTAAACGCATAATCCTGCAGACCAAGGGCCCATCGCGCGAGGCGACCGGACGGGTCACAAAGATTGACCAGCCAGCACAGAGAGGGGTGATCTGTAACGATGCTGAACAGGTGAACATAGAAGTACGAGCGAAACTGTTGCACGACAAATATTACTGCTAGACATTCTTGCTCCGTCACATTGCAGTTGCGTTCAGGCTTGCATAAAAAACGACTTGCGTACGCGACGACAAGTTCGTCGTTTCTAGAGCGCTGAACGAGGACGGCACGATGCCGGCGCCACTGGCGTCTGTGTGAACTTCTGTTGCTGACGAAGGATCGACGTGCCGGAGTATGGGCTGTGAAGTTAACAAAAGCTCAGCTGGCGAAAAGCAGCTTCACACTCAGGGGTCCACTGAAACGGAGTGTTCTTACGCAGAAGATTCGTCAAAGGGAGAGCGACATCAGCGAAACCGGGTATGTACCGCCGCAAATATGAGCGGAGCCCTAGGATGCTACGAAAATGCTTGACAGATTTAAATTGCTCGAATGATTCAACGGCTGCTGTCTTCTTTGGTTGGGTCTAATGTCATCCCTATTGAGGAGATGTCCTAGCACCACACTTTGGCGCTCAACAAAATGGCCATATTTTAGGGAATTTTTGAGGCCAGCCTTTTCGATACAGTCGTGTACAACAGCGAGACGACTGTGGTGCCCCTGGAATGTGCGTCCAAAAATTACGACATCATCAGGGTAGCACATACAAATCTAGCACTGCTGTTCGTCTGTGTAGCATATTTAACACACAGGGTAAGTGTTTGCTTGAGGCGTTATCTGAGAGGGTTGAGCAGATTCATTGCCTCACATCGCACATCGCATCGCGACAGAAGTATTACACTTTAGCTTGGCGGTGACGCTCGTCTCCTGAAATCATGCGTTCGGGACCCTCAAATATTTTCATCACGGTTATTAACGGAGCAATTTGGGAAATTCTTGCGGTATCACGCTCCTCACAGAGCCCCTAAACAACTTCCAACAGGTAACGAAAATTTGTTATTGTGGCCTGGCGAGATGCCCTCGAAGTCTGTTCGACGTGACACCTCGAAAAATGGCATTTCCGGAAACAACGAAAGCAGAAGCACTAAAGTTTAGACCGTAATAATTGTAAAGGCAAGACGCGGTAGAAAATTACCAATACGAGTGTTTTACTGGTTGTCTAAATTTAGCAAGAATGTGCTTCTGGGATACTTCTAATATAGTACAATATGGCATGGTCAGAAAAAGCGTGCATAGAGAAGCGAGCATAAGCGTCCATTAAGAGGGTAAAACATGAAAGATATTACTAGTCACAAGGGTGCTAGTTTAGCTGCGCCCCCAAGCTGCTACGAAAACCGAACACGTAAATGTCACCCGTGTTCTTCAAAGATATCTTTATAACTTCCGTGCGTCATCACATAAATTCTCGCTGTTAGAAACTCTTGGGACACGTCCTTCATTCGGCTTGTATGCGCGTCGAAACGCCAGCGCGATCAGCGAGCGTGCTTTTCTTTCCAGGAACGCAATTTTGCAAGGTTCAAGCCGAACAGACGTGGCTACTTAACTTCGCTGTTAACTCAGAGCTTTCGATCGCTGCTTTTTGACGCCTTTCAGACGGAAATCTTTTCGCCGTAATTAAATTAATATGCTTGTATTCGTAATCGAATTTGTCCCTATTTCTCATGCGCACGTTTTGAGGAAATGAAATAAACCCTTTGGTCATTTCCCAATTTATTGATTCGTTTATTCATGCTTTTCTCACATATTAGGTCTCAAAGCAAAATACAGGACAAGAGAAAGTGCCATGCAGTGGGAACGTCGTGCTTGGTTTCCTCTGATTGCGATTTTATCGTGCTTCTAAACCTCTTAGGCTGTCTTTGAACAGGAGTGCCCCAAGATAGGAAGCTGCAATGATTAGTGTCTCGTCAGGGCGCATGCAGTAGACCCAAATAGTGTATTTGCGTTTGGGTCTCCAGGCGCACCTAACGCTTAAGTTCAAAAATATTGTGCGTGCTTCAAATGCCCCAAATCTGCTTTGCGTTATCTCAACGTTTCCCGGAACATCTTTAAAATAAGAAGAACGCGTCAGCGCCATCTCATCGAAAATTAAAAACTACCAGGTATACTTTTCAATCTGTAAATTATTACGTGTGTTTTTCTTTATTTATTTTTTCACGTGCATAATATGCTTCAATTTTCTTTTCGCGTGAAGGAAGGGCACTCAAATCGCGTTATCACTAACGTAAGCCAATGAGACAATAAGAGCTTAGGGAGCCCGGTCTACCCCTCTAACGCGGTGTAGCCCGGGCACCCTAAACTCTTATTGTCTGATTGTGTATGTGTGTATGTGCGCGCACGCTTGCGTGTGTGTGTGTACGCGCGTGCGTGTGTGTTCTTTAGCCGTGCGCCCAGACCTGAGTGCTAGAGCGTCCATGCATTATGGCGAGGGCATGGGCCCTATAACGTAAAACTATTCCAAGATGTTTCTATTCCAATCTCCTGACGTCAACTTTGCGTAACCACCAACGCAAGCACCGGGCGGTCACCCGCAGGGTTGTCTGAACAGACCTATCAAACACTCTCCTCGTTCATAGGAGGTCACTTTTATTTGCTTGAAAAACGAATAACATTGCCTACACTGAGCGGCTTGTCGTATCTAATTGGCTGACAAGAGGCGAGGAGAACGCTCAAGTGGAGAGGGATTCGATGGGGCCGAGCCACTGCACTGAAAGTCGATAACCGGATGGAGAGGGTGGTGCCGGCGTCTACGATTGGTGCGCTTTCCCTTACTTAGCTTGCGGTGGCTGGTCGAAAATCGCGGCGGCATGCAACGGAAGCTCAAGAATGACGCTAAAAGAGACCCTCAGCAAAGAAGAGTTGGCAGAATGAGGGGGTAAACGTGCCGAAAGTGCTCGAAAACGTTACACGGCCACGCAAGAAGTTTTATTATACGAAAATACACCCATGCTCTCCGGCAGGTGAGTAGCAAGCGTCTGAGCGATCGGCGGCAGCCATCTTCTATTCCTTTCGGAACGGGGCAGCATGCGGCTATTCCGAA
The DNA here is from genome assembly GCF_050947875.1 of Dermacentor variabilis. NCBI lineage: Eukaryota > Metazoa > Arthropoda > Arachnida > Ixodida > Ixodidae > Dermacentor > Dermacentor variabilis. The sequence goes on from NC_134573.1 coordinate 82,223,776, forward strand.
GAAAATTCAGTTTTGTTCGGCATATTAATGAATCTTTATCGCGTACACGTCACTTTGACGCGGTGAGTTCTTGCAGTTTTGTGACGTCGCGTGACAGGCAGGTGAAGTGGGTGCAGCCCGAAAACTTTTTACCAATAGCCGAGGGCTAATGGCGCAAAGGGGTCGAATCAGAAATAACTGTTTTTCTTTTTTCTGTCAAATCATGCATAATCAGTGTGTACACGTCATATCAGATGGGGAGGTATCGTGGTTTTCGTGACGTCGTGTGACAGACAGGTGAAGTGGGGATGGTCGAAAAAAGTTTTTGACCAATCGTGGAGGGCTGATAGCAGAATTGGAATAGAAAAGTTAGGAATAGTTTTACGTTATAGCGCCCCAGGGATCAAACCCGCGATTTCGTGATCAGCGGCTGAATAGATTTCTCTGGAAGGCACCGCCATAGCCGATTCCTCGTTCCATCGTGTTGCTCATCGCAAAAGTATACCACGGAAACACGAGTGACCCTTTCTGCTGGGACCGAATCCTGTCGGATCGAAAGAACCGAGAGCGATTCGATAAACATGACTCTGGGAGGAGATCATGAAATGGTTGCCTACTCTACGACCCGCTAGTGCAATTTACGTTTATTGCGCTAACAGTTATATGAGCACTCGAGGCGTGGCCCCAACATGGAAGCCGTCGCAGTCCAGCTTGCCGAGGCCGCTCGTTTCACGCACCCAGCTTTGGAGGTCACGTGATCAGATGCAAGGTGATATAAGGCGCCAATGTGAAGGTGAGACGGGGAAGGATGTGTGAATGCGCTCTTCTTGACCGTGCACACTCAGCATTGCGCCCGCTGCAGGAGGTCTGGTGCAAGCCGTGCAGGAATCGCTAGAGCAGGCGATCTGTAAACAGGGTAGGAAGTAAGGTAATAACATCAATAATAATAATTATGGGGTTTTACGTGCCAAAACCACTTTCTCATTATGAGGCACGCCGTAGTGGAGGACTCCGGAAATTTCGACCACCTGGGGTTCTTTAACGTGCACCTAAATCTAAGCACACTTGTGTTTTCGCATTTCGCCCCCATCTAAATGCGGCCGCCATGGCCGGGATTCGATCCCGCGACCTCGGGCTCAGCAGCCCAACACCATAACCACTGAGCAACCACGGCGGGTTAATAACATCAAAGTCGGTTCCTGATGTCAATTTCGCCACTCGAAGGGAGAGTCCGTGTTATAGTGGATCAGTGGCCACGGCTACCCATTTGTTCCCAGGCGGTGAAGTAGGAAAGAGGTCGACGAGATCTAACCCAATAAGGAATCAGCTTGAGATGAATGGCAAGTACCAACCGAGGCGACAATGTCTGAAGATAATTCAACCTCCAGTCGAAGTTGATGAAAAACAACTTCAAGGTGACAACAAGCCCCACCCTACCTGGCAACGCGGTAACGACGGCAAAGGCCAGTCTCACGACCCTGAGAGGCGGACCTTCACGGAGAGCAAACAAGTGTCGACGACTTTCGCCGCAGGACCACGAACCCATGTTTCCAGATTGCCTCATCCTTGCTTCGAAGGTACCCGCCGCGGTTGCTTAGTGGCTATGGTGTTGGGCTGCTAAGCACGGGGTGCCGAAATCAACGGGTACATTTCGATGGGGGCGAAATGCGAAAACACCCGTGTACTTAGATTCATGTGCATGTTGAAGAACCTCAGGTGGTCCAATGTTTCGGAGTCACCCACTACAGTCAGCTACATAATCAGATCGTTGTTGTGGCACGTGACACCCCATAAATAAATTTTATTGCTCGGAAGGTCGGGGATCAGAGCCAGAGTCCAGAAAGGTGGCGCGACCTTGTACGGAGTTCTGTGGACACTACGACCACTCTGATTGGCGGTAACAAGGTCATTTCATTTTTTTTGTAGAGTATAGGGAAAATAACTATTTGAAAAGCGGAAACCTTTGAGGCAGTGAAGTGTGCGGGCATACGTGCTATGGCATTTAGCGAACTCAAACATTTGAAGTGCTTCAACACCGGGTGCGCTCCCATATCTGGAGCCAGTTGTGTACATAGGAGAGGTAAAGCCGTTTCTAGTTTCTTTCAACCTCCCGGAGTCACCTTCTCACCAACAAGCAACACAAGGCGTCAGATATATGGACGACGGCATGGGGCTGCTTAGTCGGCTTTGTGCGAAACATCCAAATACACCATTTGGGTATACTGCATGCGCCCTGGCGAGACACTAATCATTGTAGCTTCCTATCTCAGGGCACCCCTGTTCAAAGACATCCTAAGAGGTTTAGAAGCACGATAAAATCGCAATCAGAGGAAACCAAGCACGACGTTCCCACTGCATGGCACTTTCTCTTGGCCTGTCCTTTGCTTCGAGACCTAATATGTGAGAAAAGCATGAATAAACCAATCAATAAATTGGGAAATGACCAAAGGTTTTATTTCATTTCCTCAAAACGTGCGCATGAGTAATAGGGACAAATTCGATTCCGAAAACAAGCATATTAATTTAATTACGGCAAAAAGATTTCCGTCTCAAAGGCGTCAAAAAGCAGCGATCGAAAGCTCTGAGTTAAGAGCGAAGTTAAGAAGCCACGTCTGTTCGGCTTGAACCTTGCAAAATTGCGTTCCTGGAAAGAAAAGCACGCTCGCTGATCGCGCTGGCGTTTCGACGCGCATAGAAGCCGAATGAAGCACGTGTCCCAAGAGTTTCTAACAGCGAGAATCTATGTGGTGACGCAGGGAAGTTATGAAAATATCTTTGAAGAACACGGATGATATTTACGTGTTCGGTTTTCGTAGCAGCTTGGGGGCGCAGCCAAACTAGCACCTCTGTGACAAGTAATATCACTCATGTTTTACCCTCTTAATGGACTCTTATGCTCGCTTCTCTATGCACGCTCTTTCTGACCATGCCATATTGTACTGTATAAGAATAATCCCAGCAGCACATTCTTGCTAAATTGAGACAACGAATAAAACACTCCTATTTCTAATTTTCTACCGCATCTTGCCTTTAGAATTATTACGGTCAAAACTTTAATGCTTCTGCTTTCTTTCTTTCCCAATTTTTCAAGGTGTCATGTCGAACACACGCGGCGACTTAGAGGGCCCCTCGACAGGCCACAATAACAAATTTTGGTTACCTTTTGGAAGTTGCTTAGAGGCTCTGTGAGGAGCGTTCTACCGCAAGAATTTCCTAAATTGCTTCGTTAATAACAGTGATGTAAATATTCGAGGGTCCCTAACGCATGATTTCAGGAGATGTGCGTCATCGCCAAGATAAAGCTCCCTCCACTAGTCTCCATCTAGCCTCCGCAAGCTAAACTCCTTCCCCGGCACTCTCCTATACCAGAGCTTGAGGATCGCATGAGGCATACGTCATGGGCCCGCCTTTCTTTTTTCTCGCTTTTTATTGCGCGGCGCACCTCCGCTAGCGTTGTCGCGCGCTAGCTGCTGTGTTTGCCTCGTTTGGCGCAGTGCGAGAGACAAGACATTTTGCGCGTTGCGCACGAGAACACTTCATTACGTCTATAGAAAATTTATTAAAAATTAAAGACAGACAGACAGACAGACAGACAGACAGACAGACAGACAGACAGACAGACAGACAGAAAGACAGAAAGACAGAAAGACAGACAGACAGACAGACAGACAGACAGACAGACAGACAGACAGACAGACAGATAGATAGATAGATAGATAGATAGATAGATAGATAGATTGATAGATAGATAGATAGATAGATAGATAGATAGATGGATAGATAGATAGATAGATAGATAGATAGATAGATAGATAGATAGATAGATAGATAGATAGATAGATAGATAGATAGATAGATAGATAGATAGATAGATAGATAGATAGATAGATAGATAGATAGATAGATAGATAGATAGATGGCGTCCTGGAAGTGCTTGAAGTACCTTATAAATGCTGACGCTACAAAAAAAATCGATGACACGCACCTCACGACGACTTTCGACGTGCCCAGTTCGGCACATGCGATAGCACATACGCACGAAAGAGTATGTTCTATTGTTGTATTTGACACACCCGTAACGTAATCAGTGAGAAGTACGGGCTACTGGGTGCTAATTGGTAAGAGGTTCACTGAAGAGCGTTTTCTACGCAGAGCATTCATGGCGCATTCTCCTCAAGCGTCAGGTTGCTGTCCTTCAGAAACCGGTGTGTCGTGGGGGCTTGATTCCGGACACGATCGGATAAACTTAAGGGTGGATTTTCGATCATTGCAGAGCAGCTCCTTTCCAATGGCACGTCGCTAGTTACCAAAGTTGACGTCAAAGACCTTCATTGTAAAGCGGTACACACCTACTGGACTCAAGTTGGCATCGAAGAGGTTCATTGAAGGCTAGCGCAGACCGGGTGTCACATATGCAGTGCTCGAAGGCGGCCTCCCAAAGTTTCATTCAGGAGCGGTACCTGACGCGACTCGGATGACAACGCTGTTGTGAAGACAATGGAACGATTAGATGTCGGTGGACAAGTAATGATGACTGTATAACAACGATGGCTTGACGACACTGGCATGACGAGAGTCACATCATGAAACTATTGCCTAAGAAAGCTATTATCATGAATCTACCTATTAGCGCAAGCTGTTAGAACTCTTGGACCACTGGATAAGCATAGGACGCTGGACACATTCATAAGCTAAAAATGGCGGAAGTAGCAAAGAGTGGTAATCGCATTAAAACTTACGCCTACGGGAAGTAAGTATCTGTCGTGTGGCGCCATGAAGGAAGGTAATAACATCAAAGTTGGTTCCTGGTGTCAATGGTGGCACTCGTAGGGAGAGTCCTTGTTATATCAGATCAGTTCCGTCGCTACACATTTGTTCCCAGGCGGTGACGTAGGAAAGAGGTCGAAAATATCTAACCCAATACGGAATCGGCTTGAGATGAATGGCAGGTACCGACTTAGGCAACAATGTCGAAAGATAATTCAACCTCCTATGGAATTTGATGAAAAACAACTTCAAGGTGACAGCATGCACCGCCCTCCCTGGCAACGCGGTAATGACGGCAAAGGCCAGTCTCACAACCCTGAGAGGCTGACCTTCACGGAGAGCAAAGAACAAGTGCCGACGACTTTCGTCGCAGGACCACGAACCCTTGTTTCCAAATTGCCTCATCCTTGCTTCCAAGGTACCCGCCGCGTTTGCTTAGTGGCTATGGTGTTGGGCTGCTAAGCATGGGGCCGCGAGATCGACGGTCCCATATCGATGGTGGCGAAATGCGAAAACACCGGTGTACTTAGATATAGGTGCACGTTAAGGAACCCCAGGTGGTCTAAATTTCCGTATTCACCCGCTACAGTGTGCTTCATAATCAGCTCGTGGTTGTGGCACGTGACACCCCATAATTAAATTTTGTTGCTCGGAAGGTCGGGGATCAGAGCCAGAGTCCAGAAACGTGGCGCGACCGTGGACGGAGTTCTGTGGACACTACGACCATTCTGATTGGCGGTAACAAGGTCATCTAATTTTTTGTAGAGAAAAAGCGAAAATAACTATTTGAAAAGCCGTATCCTTTGAGGCAGTGAAGTGTGCGGGCATATGCGTGCTATGACATTTAGCGAACTCAAAGATTTAAACTGCGCCTACATGGGGTGGTGCTCCCATATCTGGAGCCAGTTGTGTACATAGGTGAGGTAAACCCGTTTCTAGTTTCTTTAAACCTCGCGGCCTCACCTTCTCACCAACAAGCAACATTAGGCAACAGATATATTGACGACGGCTTAGTGCGACACCCCGGTATAGCGCAGGCCAGCTACCACGTTACACGATCCCCGGCATTGTAGGCAAGCGACCCTATGAGTGACGTGAGTTCTGACCAGGTACCCTAGAACCAGAACACAATAGCGTATAGTTATCACAGGTATTATAGGGTTGTTGCCTGAGCGTGAATTTCGGTAACTTTTTACTGTTTACAGATCGCCTGCTTTAGCGAGTTCTCCACGGCATCATGCGGCGCTTGGTACGACTACCATACGTTTGAATAAATTTTGTGTTGCATGTGTGTTGAAGCCGAAAGAAAATCAGGAAAGGAGTGCACCCTAAAGACTTTGCCGCTATGGATTTTTTACGCGGCAGTTGTAACGTAGTACGATGCCGTGTCGCTCATCAATTTACCTGCGTCGCACCCACAGAAATACAGCAGATAACCAGACCTCCTGCAGCGGGCGCAATGCTGAGTGTGCACGGTCAAGAAGAGCGCATCCAGACATCCTTCCTCGACTCGCCCTCACATTGGCGCCTTGTATCACCTTGCATCTGATCACGTGACCTCCAAAGCTGGGTGCGTGAAACGAGCGGCCTCGGCAAGCTGGACTGCGACGGCTTCCATGGTGGGGCCACGCCTCGAGTGCTCATATAGCTGCTAGCGCAATAAACGTAAATTGCAATAGCGGGTGGTAGAGTAGGCAACCATTTCATGATCTCCTCCCAGAGTCATGTTTATCGAATCGCTCTCGGTTCTTTCGATCCGACAGGATTCGGTCCCAGCAGAAAGGGTCACTCGTGTTTCCGTGGTATACTTTTGCGATGAGCAACACGATCGAACGAGGAATCGGCTATGGCGGTGTCTTCGAGCGAAATCTATTCAGCCGCTGATCACCAAATCGCGGGTTTGATCCCTGTCCTCGCGATAATGCATGGACGCTCTAGCACTCAGGTCTGGGCGCACCGCAAATGAACACACACGCACGCGCGCAAACACACACACACACACACACGCGTGCGCGCACATACACACATACACAATCAGACAATTAGAGTTTAGGGTGCACGGGCTACCCCGCGTTAGAGGGGTAGACCGGGCACCCTAAGCTCTCATTGTCTCATTGGCTTACGTTAGTGATAACGCGATTTAAGTGCCCTTCCTTCACGCGTAAAGAAAATGGAAGCATATTATGCAACTGAAAAAATAAATGAAGAACACACACGTAATAATTTAAAGAATGAAAAGTATACCTGGTATTTTCTTATTTTCGATGAAATGGCGCTGACGCCTTCTTCTTGTTTTAATAGATGTTCCAGGAAACGTTGAGATGACGCAAAGCAGATTTCGGGCGTTTGAGGGACGCACAATATTTTTGCACTTAAGCGTTAGGTGCGCCTGGAGACACAAACGCAAATACACCATTTGGGTATACTGCATGCGCCCTGGCGAGACACTAATCATTGTAGCTTCCTATCTCAGGGCACCCCTGTTCAAAGACATCCTAAGAGCTTTAGAAGCACGATAAAATCGCAATCAGAGGAAACCAAGCACGACGTTCCCACTGCATGGCACTTTCTCTTGGCCTGTCTTTTGCTTTGAGACCTAATATGTGAGAAAAGCATGAATAAACCAATCAATAAATTGCGAAATGACCAAAGGTTTTATTTCATTTCCTCAAAACGTGCGCATGAGACATAGGGACAAATTCGATTCCGTATACAAGCATATTAATTTAATTACGGCATAAAGATTTCCGTCTCAAAGGCGTCAAAAAGCAGCGATCGAAAGCTCTGAGTTAAGAGCGAAGTTAAGAAGCCACGTCTGTTCGGCTTGAACCTTGCAAAATTGCGTTCCTGGAAAGAAAAGCACGCTCGCTGATCGCGCTGGCGTTTCGACGCGCATAGAAGCCGAATGAAGCACGTGTCCCAAGAGTTTCTAACAGCGAGAATCTATGTGGTGACGCAGGGAAGTTATGAAAATATCTTTGAAGAACACGGATGATATTTACGTGTTCGGTTTTCGTAGCAGCTTGGGGGCGCAGCCAAACAAGCACCTCTGTGACAAGTAATATCACTCATGTTTTACCCTCTTAATGGACTCTTATGCTCGCTTCTCTATGCACGCTCTTTCTGACCATGCCATATTGTACTGTATAAGAATTATCCCAGCAGCACATTCTTGCTAAATTGAGACAACCAATAAAACACTCCTATTTCTAATTTTCTACCGCATCTTGCCTTTAGAATTATTACGGTCAAAACTTTAATGCTTCTGCTTTCACTCTTTCCCAATTTTTCAAGGTGTCATGTCGAACACACGCGGCGACTTAGATGGCCCCTCGACAGGCCACAATAACAAATTTTGGTTACCTTTTGGAAGTTGCTCAGAGGCTCTGTGAGGAGCGTTCTACCGCAAGAATTTCCTAAATTGCTTCGTTAATAACAGTGATGTAAATATTCGAGGGTCCCTAACGCATGATTTCAGGAGATGTGCGTCATCGCCAAGATAAAGCTCCCTCCACTAGTCTCCATCTAGCCTCCGCAAGCTAAACTCCTTCCCCGGCACTCTCCTATACCAGAGCTTGAGGATCGCATGAGGCATACGTCATGGGCCCGCCTTTCTTTTTTCTCGCTTTTTATTGCGCGGCGCACCTCCGCTAGCGTTGTCGCGCGCTAGCTGCTGTGTTTGCCTCGTTTCGCGCAGTGCGAGAGACAAGACATTTTGCGCGTTGCGCACGAGAACACTTCATTACGTCTATAGAAAATTTATTAAAAATTAAAGACAGACAGACAGACAGACAGACAGACAGACAGACAGAAAGATAGATAGATAGATAGATAGATAGATAGATAGATAGATAGATAGATAGATAGATAGATAGATAGATAGATAGATAGATAGATAGATAGATAGATAGATAGATAGATAGATAGATAGATAGATAGATAGATAGATAGATAGATAGATAGCGTCCTGGAAGTGCTTGAAGTACCTTATAAATGCTGACGCTACAAAAAAAACCGATGACACGCACCTCACGACGACTTTCGACGTGTATAGCATCGAATCAATAAAGCGACACAACGCATTGCCGCTGCCGAAACGAGCTATGTATGGGGCGTGTACGCCATCGGGATTTCTCTCCGTGCCCAGTTCGGCACACGCGATAGCACATACGCACGAAAGAGTATGTTCTATTGGAGTATTTGACACACCCGTAACGTAATCAGTGAGAAGTACGGGCTACTGGGTGCTAATTGGTAAGAGGTTCACTGAAGAGCGTTTCCTACGCAGAGCATTCATGGCGCATCCTCCTCAAGCGTCAGGTTGCTGTCCTTCAGAAACCGGTGTGTCGTGGGGGCTTGATTCCGGACACGATCGGATAAACTTAAGGGTGGATTTTCGATCATTGCAGAGCAGCTCCTTTCCAATGGCACGTCGCTAGTTACCAAAGTTGACGTCAAAGACCTTCATTGTAAAGCGGTACACACCTACTGGACTCAAGTTGGCATCGAAGAGGTTCATTGAAGACTAGCGCAGACCGGGTGTCACATATGCAGTGCTCGAAGGCGGCCTCCCAAAGTTTTATTCAGGAGCGGTACCTGACGCGACTCGGATGACAACGCTGTTGTGAAGACAATGGAATGATTAGATGTCGGTGGACAAGTAATGAATGATGACTGTATAACAACGATGGCTTGACGACGCTGGCATGACGAGAGTCACATCATGAAACTAATGCCTAATAAAGCTATTATCATGAATCTACCTATTAGCGCAAGCTGTTAGAACTCTTGGACCACTGGATAAGCGTAGGACGCTGGACACATTCATAAGCTAAAAATGGCGGAAGTAGCAAAGAGTGGTAATCGCATTAAAAATTACGCCTATGGGAAGTAAGTATCTGTCGTGTGGCGCCATGAAGGAAGGTAATAACATCAAAGTTGGTTCCTGGTGTCAATGGCACCACTCGTAAAGAGAGTCCGTGTTATATCAGATCAGTAGCGCCGCTACCGATTGGTTCCCAGGCGGTGACGTAGGAAAGAGGTCGAAAATATCTAACCCAATACGGAATCGGCTTGAGATGAATGGCAGGTACCAACTTAGGCAACAATGTCGAAAGATATTACAACCTCCTATGGAATTTGATGAAAAACAACTTCAAGGTGACAGCATGCACCACCCTCGCTGGCAACGCGTTAATAACGGCAAAGGCCAGTCTCACAACCCTGAGAGGCTGACCTTCACGGAGAGCAAAGAACAAGTGGCGACGACTTTCGTCGCAGGACCACGAACCCTTGTTTCCAAATTGCCTCATCCTTGCTTCCAAGGTACCCGCCGCGTTTGCTTAGTGGCTATGGTGTTGGGCTGCTAAGCACGGGGCCGCGAGATCGACGGTCCCATATCGATGGGGGCGAAATGCGAAAACACCCGTGTACTTAGATATAGGTGCACGTTAAGGAACCCCAGGTGGTCTAAATTTCCGTATTCACCCACTACAGTGTGCTTCATAATCAGCTCGTGGTTGTGGCACATGACACCCCATAATTAAATTTTGTTGCTCGGAAGGTCGGCGATCAGAGCCAGAGTCCAGAAAGGTGGCGCGACCGTGGACGCAGTTCTGTGGACACTACGACCATTCTGATTGGCGGTAACAAGGTCATCTAATTCTTTGTAGAGAAAAAGGGAAAATAACTATTGGAAAAGCGGTAACCTTTGAGGCAGTGAAGTGTGCGGGCATATGCGTGCTATGACATTGAGCGAACTCAAAGATTTAAAGTGCGCCTACATGGGGTGGTTCTCCCATATCTGGAGCCAGTTGTGTAAATAGGTGAGGTAAACCCGTTTCTAGTTTCTTTAGACCTCCCGGCCTCACCTTCTCACCAACACGCAACATTAGGCAACAGATATATGGACGACGGCTTAGTGCGACACCCCGGTATAGCGCAGGCCAGCTACCACGTTACACGATCCCCGGCATTGTAGGCAAGCGAAGCTATGAGTGACGTGAGTTCTGACCAGGTACCCTAGAACCAGAACACAATAGCGTATAGTTATCACAGGTATTATAGGGTGGTTGCCTGAGCGTGAATTTCGGTAACTTTTTACTGTTTACAGATCTCCTGCTTTAGCGATTCCTGCACGGCATCATGCGGCGCTTGGTACGACTACCATACGTTTGAATAAATTTTGTGTTGCATGTGTGTTGATGCCGAAAGAAAATCAGGAAAGGAGTCCACCCTAAAGACCTTACCGCTATCGATTTTTTACGCGGCAGTTGTAACGTAGTACGATGCCGTTCGGTCATCATTTTACCTGCGTCGCACCCACAGAAATACAGCAGATAACCAGACCTCCTGCAGCGGGCGCAATGCTGAGTGTGCACGGTCAAGAAGAGCGCATCCAGACATCCTTCCTCGACTCGCCCTCACATTGGCGCCTTGTATCACCTTACAGCTTATCACGTGACCTCCAAAGCTGTGTGCGTGAAACGAGCGGCCTCGGCAAGCTGGACTGCGACGGCTTCCATGGTGGGGCGACGCCTCGAGTGCTCATATAGCTGCTAGCGCAATAAATGTATATTACACTAGCGGGTGGTAGAGTAGGCAACCATTTCATGATCTCCTCCCAGAGTCATGTTTATCGAATCGCTCTCGGTTCTTTTGATCCGACAGTTTTCGGTCCCAGCAGAAAGGGCCACTCGTGTTTCCGTGGTATACTTTTGCGATGAGCAAGACGATCGAACGAGGAATCGGCTATGGCGGTGTCTTCGAGCGAAATCTATTCAGCCGCTGATCACGAAATCGCGGGTTTGATCCCTGTCCTCGCCATAATGCATGGACGCTCTAGCACTCACGTCTGGGCGCACGGCAAAAGAACACACACGCACGCGCGCATACACACACACACACGCGTGCGCGCACATACACACATACACAATTAGACAATAAGAGTTTAGGGTGCCCGGGCTACCCCGCGTTAGAGGAGTAGACCGGGCACCCTAAGCTCTCATTGTCTCATTGGCTTACGTTAGTGATAACGCGATTTCAGTGCCCTTCCTTCACGCGAAAAGAAAATGGAAGCATATTATGCAAGTGAAAAAAATAAATAAAGAACACACACGTAATAATTTACAGAATGAAAAGTATACCTGGTATTTTCTTATTTTCGATGACATGGCGCTGACGCCTTCTTCTTGTTTTAATAGATGTTCCAGGAAACGTTGAGATGACGCAAAGCAGATCTCGGGCGTTTGAGGGACGCACAATATTTTTGAACTTAAGCGTTAGGTGCGCCTGGAGACACAAACGCAAATACACCATTTGGGTATACTGCATGCGCCCTGGCGAGACACTAATCATTGTAGCTTCCTATCTCAGGGCACCCCTGTTCAAAGACAGCCTAAGAGGTTTAGAAGCACGATAAAATCGCAATCAGAGGAAACCAAGCACGACGTTCCCACTGCATGGCACTTTCTCTTGGCCTGTCTTTTGCTTTGAGACCTAATATGTGAGAAAAGCATGTATAAACGAATCAATAAATTGGGAAATGACCAAAGGTTTTATTTCATTTCCTCGAAACGTGCGCATGAGTAATAGGCACAAATTCGATTCCGAATACAAGCATATTAATTTAATTACGGCAAAAAGATTTCCGTCTCAAAGGCGTCAAAAAGCAGCGATCGAAAGCTCTGAGTTAAGAGCGAAGTTAAGAAGCCACGTCTGTTCGGCTTGAACCTTGCAAAATTGCGTTCCTGGAAAGAAAAGCACGCTCGCTGATCGCGCTGGCGTTTCGACGCGCATAGAAGCCGAATGAAGCACGTGTCCCAAGAGTTTCTAACAGCGAGAATCTATGTGGTGACGCAGGGAAGTTATGAAAATATCTTTGAAGAACACGAGTGACATTTACGTGTTCGGTTTTAGTAGGAGCTTGGGGGCGCAGCTAAGCTAGCACCCCTGTGACTTGTAATATCGCTCATGTTTTGCCCTCTTAATGGACGCTTATACTCGCTTCTCTATGCACGCTTTTTCTGACCATGCCATATTGTACTATATCAGGAGTATCCCAGAAGCACATTCTTGCTAAATTGACACAACCAGTAAAACACTCCTATTGGTAATTTTCTACCGCGTCTTGCCTTTACAATTACTACGGTCAGAACTTCAGTGCTTCTGCTTTCTTTCTTTCCGGAAATGCCACTTTTCGAGGTGTCATGTCGAACAGACGCGGCGACATAGAGGGCGCCTCGCCGGGCCACAATAAGAAATTTTAGTTACTGTTGGAAGTTGTTTAGGGGCTCTGTGAGGAGCTTTCTACCACAAGAATTTTCTAAATTACTTCGTGAATAACAGTAGTGTAAATATTTGAGTGTCCCGAACGCATGATTTCAGGAAGCGAGCGTCACCACCAAGGTAAAGCCCCCTCCACTAGTCTCCATCTAGCCTCCGCAAGGTAAACTCCTTCCCGGGCACTCTCGCATACCAGAGCTTGTGGATCGCGTGAGGCATACGTCAGGGGCCCGCCTTCTTTCTCTCGCGATATATAGCGCAGCGCACCTCTGCTAGGTTTTCGAGCGCTAGCTGCTGTGTTTGCCTCGTTTCGCGCAGTGCGAGAGACAAGACATTTTGCGCGTTGCGCAGCAGAACACTTCATTACGCCTATGTAAAATTTATTACAATTTTACTTGCGTTTAATTAATCTAACTGGGGCTGGATTTATTAGAAAGTCCTTTTTCTCTTGCAACTTTTGTTTCCTCCAAACACACTCGCACTTCAATCGCTGCTCCCGTAACCAGCCCCTCTGATGTCGGTGAAAACTTGTTGGGAACCGCGAATCGTCCAAGAATTTCGCCGCCTATTAGGATCGTTCTAGGAGGGACTTTCCTGGCATGTCTTCTTTATCGTTTATCTTTTTCTTTCGTTGAGGTGCAGCACGTGTTCAGTTGCACATACCCTGTGACTCTAGTTGACGCGAATAAGGGTAGACATAGGCAGCCATGAATGCCAGATGGTGCGTGAAGTATCCTAAAACTGCTAATCCTATAATTAATTAAATCTTCATCTTTGAGTGCATCAAATGCGTACGCTGGAAAACAGGTGCAGATGAAATTGCGAATCAAAGGTGCTTGTTTTGAATTTTTAAATTGCAGATGACTTCGCTCTGCTTCTACCAATTCCAAGAGCGCCTTTCGACGACTTTCCGGAGGCTTTATTGACATGATCCACTCTTCCTTACGGCTGCCACTTCGAGCACCTGGAGGTCGCTTACTTGTTCAAGGGCAAACCGAACGTTCTCTTTCTCACGCATGAAGAACTGTAAAGAGACATACGAGGCGCGATGCATCATTTGGCTAAATTTATCGGCGAACACTACGGAAACATGCTTAAAGAATGTGATATAAAAGTGGATACGCAATTGGACGCTATCGTCCGAAGGAGTAGCGCTGAAAGCATGAGAAAAGTCACAGCGTTCAACCTCGGCGGACATCCGGACCCGGAGGTTGACAAGCAATTGAAGAGCCTGGATGTCTCGTCGAGAGTGGGCAACGGAGGAGACACCAAGCTCTATCATTTTGTCAGGAACGCCAAGGGGGGAGAGTGGAATGAGCACTTCTCGCTCGAGCAGCTACAACGTATGGAAGACAGCATCGTGGAAAGAAACGAGTTGTTCTAGCGTTATTATGGACCCTTGGTGCGACATGCGGGCGGACGCATTGAGTTTGCGCTGATTTTGAGGCCACGAACTGCGTGACCTTTCACTAGTGTTCACGAGCATTTTCTTTCCTACAATAAAATATTCACAAGTTGGACAGCGATCTGATACATGTTATTTTATGTGTAGCGGTGCGTTTGTGTGAATTCTAATTGATAGCATGCAGCGGACATTGAGTGAAATGCAAATATCCGAGAAAAAGAAAGAACTGACCGCATTTCTCGGCGCTTCACTGCAAATGACGTCTGGAATCATAAGCGGAGCTGTGCTATGTCAGTAAAGGCACGATATCATAAACTTTTTGACAATCATTGAGCGAAGGTATGTGTTGATATGTGTTCTCTGCTGGGCAATCACTGGTCTCACCTGAACCAAAAGCTGTTAGAGACGCTCCTCAAAGAAATGAAGTAATGTAAGAGATGTTCTTTTAAATACTTATTTCCCGAATGACTTCTCCGTTCTTGCATAGTACGCGTGAAGTGCAGTTTCTCGAGCCTTCGCTAATGTGCTTTCTTATTCCTCCGCAGTACCAGTTCAATGTCCCACACAATATCCAGCGGGTAAAGGTATCTGGCTTATCAATTTCCGCTGAAAGTTTTATCCGTACCGCCCATGCAAGTATACTCCTCATTAGGAACGCGTCAGTTGGGATCACGCCCACTAGGTGCGAGCGATGGTGGTGAGCGTTAAAGATAAACAGGTTGAGCGCCTCTACAAAATGAAGCTTGTATAGGTCTTCGCCCCTACATGCAGTCATGATGACCAGGAAGTCGAAAGCTTCTATGTAGACGTGGAATCGGCGATGGGTAGCGTGAAAACTAAATACACTATACTAATGGGCCAAGGTAGGCAAGAAGCAGGCTGGAGACAAGGCAGTGGGTGAATATGGCACAGGCACTAGGAATAACAGGGGAGAGTTATTAGTTGTGTTTGTGGAACAGAATAATATGAGGATAATGAATACCTTTTTCCGCAAGCGGGATAGACGAAAGTGGACGTTGGAGGAGCCCGAACGGCGAGACTAGAAATGAAATAGACTTCATACTCTGCGCTATCCCTGGCATCATACAAGATGTGGACGTGCTCGGCAAGGTACGCTGCAGTGACCACAGGATGGTAAGAACTCGAATTAGCCTAGACCTGAGGAGGGAACGGAAGAAACTGGTACATAAGAAGCCGATCAATGAGTTAGCGGTAAGAGGGAAAATAGAGGAATTCCAGATCAAGCTACATAACAGGTATTCGGCTTTAACTCAGGAAGAGGACCTTAGTGTTGAAGCAATGAACGACAACCTTGTGGGCATCATTAAGGAGTATGCAATGGAAGTCGGTGGTAACTCCGTTAGGCAGGATACCAGCAAACTATCGCAGGAGACGAAAGATCTGATTAAGAAACGCCAATGTATGAAAGCATCTAACCCTACAGCTAGAATAGAACTGGCAGAACTTTCGAAGTTAATCAACAAGCGTAAGACAGCTGACATAAGGAAGTATAATATGGATAGAATTGAACATGCCCTCAGGAACGGAGGAAGCCTAAAAACAGTGAAGAAGAAACAAGGAATTCGAAAGAATCAGATGTATGCGTTAAGAGACAAAGCCGGCAATATCATCACTAATATGGATGAGATAGTTCAAGTGGCTGAGGAGTTCTATAGAGATTTATACAGTACCAGTGGCACCCACGACGATAATGGAAGAGAAAATAGTCTAGAGGAATTCGAAATCCCAAAGGTAACGCCGGAAGAAGTAAAGAAAGCCTTGGGAGCAATGGAAAGGGGGAAGGCAGCTGGGGAGGATCAGGTAACAGCAGATTTCTTGAAGGATGGTGGACAGATTGTTCTAAAGAAACTGGCCACCCTGTATACGCAATGCCTCACGACCTCGAGCGTACCGGAATCTTGGAAGAACGCTAACATAATCCTAATCCTTAAGAAAGGGGACGCCAAAGACTTGAAAAATTATAGACCCATCAGCTTACTGTCCGTTGCCTACAAACTATTTACTAAGGTAATTGCGAATAGAATCAGGAACACCTTAGACTTTTGTCAAGCAAAGGACCAGGCAGGATTCCGTAAAGGCTACTCAACAATAGATCATATTCACACTATCAATCAGGTGATAGAGAAATGTGCGGAATATAACCAAGCCTTATATATAGCTTTCATTGATTACGAGGAAGCGTTTGATTCTGTCGAAACCTCTGCAGTCATGGAGGCATTGCAGAATCAGGGTGTAGAAGAGCCGTATGTAAAAATACTGAAAGATATCTATAGCGGCTCCACAGCCACCTTAGTCCTCCATAAAGCAAGCAAAAAAATCCCAATAAGAAAGGCGTCAGGCAGGGAGATACGATATCTCCAATGCTATTCACAGCGTATTTACAGGAGGTATTCAGAGACCTGGATTGGGAAGAATTCGGGATAAAAGTTAATGGAGAATACCTTAGTAACTTGCGATTCGCTGATGATATTGCCTTGCTTAGTAACTCAGGGGACCAATTGCAAAATTGCAATGCATGCTCACTGACCAGGAGAGGCAAAGCAGAAGAGTGGGTCTAAAAATTAATCTGCAGAAAACTAAAGTAATGCTTAACAGTCTCGGAAGAGAACAGCAATTTACAATAGGCAGTGAGGCACTGGAAGTCGTAAGGGAATACATCTACTTAGGACAGGCAATGACGGCGGATCCGGATCATGAGACGGAAATAATCAGAAGAATAAGAATGGGCTGGGGTGCGTTTGGCAGGCATTCTCAGATCATGAACAGCAGGTTGCCATTATTCCTCAAGAGAAAAGTATATAATAGCTGTGTCTTACCAGTACTCACATACGGGGCAGAAACCTGGCGGCTTACGAAAAGCGTTCTACTCAAATTGAGGACGAAGCAACGAGCTATGGAAAGAAGAATGATACGTGTAACGTTAAGGGATAAGAAAAGAGCAGATTGGGTGAGGGAACAAACGCGAGGTAATGACATCTTAGTTGAAATAAAGAAAAAGAAATGGCATGGGCAGGACATGTAATGAGGAGGGAAGATAACCGATGGTGATTAAGGGTTACGGACTGGATCCCAAGGGAAGGGAAGCGTAGCAGGGGGCGGCAGAAAGTTAGGTGGGCGGATGAGATTAAGAAGTTTGCAGGCACGGCATGGCCACAATTAGTACATGACCGGTGTTGTTGGAGAAGTATGGGAGAGGCCTTTGCCCTGCAGTGGGCGTAACCAGGCTTATGATGATGATGACGACATTCTGCACTTACAATCGTCCCTGGAAAACAACAGCTTCCACCTGCGGGCGCTGGAAATTACAATAGGTCTGTAAGAGTAAAAGAGTAAACGTTTTGAGTGCGGTATATTAGAAGGAATTGCGGTGATGAGGCGCTTTGGCTTCGAAGGAAAGTAAAGGAATTGGTATGTGTAAAGTACGGCAGGTCGAAGAGTTAGAGTAGGAATCACATACCCGCAGCTACATGCGGTCGCAGATTATATATATATATATATATATATATATATATATATATATATATGTAAGGATTGATTCCGCGCGACAATGCAAGCGTCCATTAAGACACAAGATAACCTTGCTAGAACTCATCATGGGTTCCCAATCTTTAGTCAGCGATTAAAACTACATTTCAACATACTAGCGCCGAGTGATCACCTTAAGGTTATTTTTCCAGGACCACCTTGGGTAGTTTTCTGAAGATCTAGTAATCTGCATGACACGTTAGCCTCATCTAATACGAGGATTCCCGAGACTGCGGTTTGCCTACCTTGCAAGAAGACACCGTGCAAGGTTTGCGCACCATTACATCATGTATTGCCAAAAGCACTGCTTCCGTCTTCCGTAATGAAAGTAAATGTAATTTCACGTGCGACATTACCAACTGCATCTATTTGCTCGAATGTTGCGTTTGTCACCGCACCTGCAACCATGCGCGACGCGACCACATAGAGGGCCGGTGAACGTGCGGGTGCTCCTCGCCTTGCTCTGAAGTCATGTGAACTATGCTTTAAGCAGCTTTTTTTTTCCTTTTCCTTCAGTGGGTATCGTAATAAAGACATTTTGTCGTTTTGTAATATAGTGGTGGTGGTGCTGGTGATGTTGCTACAGGCGGGTTTAGCATTGATGGGTGTTAGTTTGGGCTAGTTGGCTTTCCATAATGTCAAGTGGTGCAGAGGGAAGCAGGGCGCAGGGACAGTGAATAGGCCAGGACGAGAGCTATTAGCCTGGCTGGCCAGGCTGGCCATTGCGGCGCCTCTGCATATATTTATGCGCCGAATATTCCACCATGCGCCCATAATTACTGTCCGTCACAAAAATATGAGATCAATGGGTCAGAATTCCGCAGCCATTCTATTGATTCTGGTGCGGTGAACGGGTGAGCGTAGTACCGTAGTAGCGTAGTTCGCATTTGCTCTGCCGCGCAGTGTCTATAGGATGGCGAGGAACGGCTGCCAAACTCCTTGATATATGAAAAACAGGCTGCTCCATGGCAGGGCGTTACGCTCTATTCTTTTCAACATCATCAATCGTAAAGTAACCAACCTCCTGTATGCGTCAATCCAACGGTCGATGTACGCACGAACTACGCTGGGAACGCGGAGGCGCATCTCGACTCAATGTCAAGCCGTCAAGGCTCGTCAACATGAGGGAAAAGGAATTCAGTTCTAGGTTGTTTTCGCCAGCCGAGAGCAAGATCGTAGCTTTAATCAGTTTTATGAATCTTGCAAACAATGTCCCAAGCGCAGTAACCTATGTCACAAGGGGAGGTTCACGCTCTGCCGAGATGGCGATTCCTGTAATGGAAATTAGATGACTGAGTGTCAAGTTTTGTTATAAGCTTCTCGGAATAGAATCGCGCACCCCTCCCACCTCCAGTAGGCTGAAGCAAAGATGTCTTCAAATACGATTGCCTTAACGTTCCAGTCATAAACATGTACCGTAGTCGTGATGGCTAAGAAAATAATTAAGCAGTTTGTATAGAATAACAAGAATTAAGAACAACAAAGACTTATCTCATACTGGAACTGAGCTTGCGCCGGGCCGCGTACTTTGTGAACTGCCTACCAAAAGCAGGTGGCTTTGAAAGGCAGCTGGTTATAAAAGACAGTAACCCAGAGTGAAACGAGTTGCGACTTTCAGCTGTCTGTACACGAAAATGCAATGGTCAGCACTTGTTTTCTTTTAATACTGCATGTTAATCTAAGCTTGGGTATTTACACCTTTACATTGTCGTGGGCTTGACAACTTACTTTCGTGGTGGGGTATTACTGGTAGCCAGCTTGTGGCCTCTTACGCTACCACAGAAGGGGACAACGATGAACTGAACCAAGGACCCCATAACGCAAAAGTATTCCTATATGTTTTTATTCCAATCTTCTGACGTCAAATTTGCGTAACCGCCGACGCAATCATCGGGCTGTGACCCATCGGGTTTTCTTAACAGACGAATCAAACGCTCTCCTAGTTTATAGCAGGTCAGTTCTGTTTGCTTTTAAAAAATAATAACGCTGCCTCCACTGAGCGGCATGTCTTATCTAATTGGCTGACAAGAAGCGAGGAGTAGGCTCCAGCGGAAAGGGGTTCGATCGGCCCGAGTCAGTGCACTGAAAATCGATAACCGCATGAAGATGGTGGTATTTTCGTCTGCAGTCGGTCCGTTTTCCCTTACGTAGCTTGAGATGGCTGGTCGAGCGTATTGCATCGCGATGCGGCGAGCGCTTGAGGCAGCCGGCAGCAGCAGCTCGCGCAGGCGCAGGTGCTCGAGGGGTGGGGTCTTGAACGGCGTCGTCTTCTACGGTGCCGCGCGCGGTCCGCGTTGTCGGGAAGCGTGCTACTCGGGGGCAGTGAGCCGATATCATCTTTACTGCGTGAAATGAGCCGGTATTATCTACTAAGCGTTGTGCGACGCCCATTGATACGCCTCGAACATAAGTTCATAGCTGAAACGTGCAGTGCAATTATAGACGATGTACGGATTCCATACGTTCTTGATGGCCTGTTCCCAGAAGGCGACTATATATTCCAGCAAGATATGTCGCCGATTCACACTGCTCGAGTTGTGCAAGAACTGCTCGAAGAGCGCGCCGTCACACTCCTGGATTGGCCAGCCCCATCCGCAGGCGTCAAGATCATTTAAAATGACTGTAGTTCATTCAAAGTATCGCTGGCGCACCATCCTCACCATCAGTCGCCCGAGGATAGGCTTTCGGCTACCATCGTCAGCGAGTGAGACGTGCTGCGAATGAACACATAACTGACAAAATCACTCTACACTTCACTGCCTTCCAGGATGAGCGCGTTCATCGCTGCCGCTGGGGACATGACGAGACACTAAGTGAAGTTTGGGGCGTGACGCATCCAATTCCCCTCTGGCGGGCAGGGTCTGTTTGGTGTAGTGATTGATTGTCGAGAAAAAAGTCACTTCCCGCTCATTGTCTTAACCTTTAAAACAATCCTTGTTTCATCGTGTTTGATCCCCATAGTTATCATTGTAGAGTGCTTCGCTTTCCTTCCGAGTCAAATGAAGACTTAGCACGTTGCGCGCACATCGTGTTGCATCTTGTCGCTGCTTATTACCCTAGCGCACACATTGAAGAAATATACGTGAGCACACTCATTACCCCGGCCTTTCGAAAGAACGAACGAAGTATGCTTCCAGAAGAAGTTTGTGGAACTCTATCATCGGCAATGAAGTCTCAGAGTTTGGCGTCGCACAACGTTTACTAAATCATGTCAGCTCAGTTCCCGCAGTAACGATTAAATCGGTACACTGCCCCTGACAGTAGCACGGTTCCCAATAATGCGGCCAGCCCCGGCCGCATTATTGCCGCCCTGACTCTAACGCTCGCGGTATCGCGATGCAATACATTACAAGTTTTCCCCTAAGTGTGAAACAGACTGTACATTGCTAGAAGGTTTATCAGTGTTCGGTTTGTGCGCTCGGTATGCCCACATGTTTGCCGATGATAAGCTGTTGAGTGTCGGATCGTGGAGGCACACGAACGCCGTAATTATTCCACAACATCGGCAATTATTTCGCAACCAAGGTCACTTATTATCACGCGAGGCGCCCCATGTCGGGGTGTGATTGAATGCAGCAAAAACTGAGAAACCTGGGCTCCAGTGGCGGAGGATAGAGCTACCGTCTCACAATACCGCGTCACATAGCCAGCACACACAGCGATCCACCGGTTGCCTCTTGACGAACGCGGGAACGGTCCGATACGGTCTATGCCGACTCCTTCAAAGGGGGCACAGCGGGGCTTTACTGCCTGCAGGTGACCGACTGGAGCTGAGGTAGGTCACGTGTAGCTCTGGTACTTCTACAACTAGCCACAAATGTATCCATTGTTTTCAGCATTTGAGGCCAGTAGAATCTTTCTTTCGAACGAGTAAGTGTTCTCGCGGTCCTTAAGTGCCTGAGGTCGTGTCATCGTGAGTAACGCGCAGGACGCATGCGTACAAATACTCCGGAACCACCAGTATAAAGCGCGCTCCCGTCGTTGAGAAGTTACTCTTGTAAAGAAGAACATCTCGGAGGCAAAACTGACCTGAGGTTAAAGGCCCTTGTGTGACAGAGAAATGAGCATTCAAACATTGGTCCTTGCGCTGCTATGCGGCGAATGTCAAGCCATCGGAAAAGTCACGCGAAAGAGAAGCGATAAGGAAACCAAAGTTGTCGTCTTCACAAACCATCGTACGTAGTGGAGTCCAGGAAAGGCATTACGCGTCCGCGTATCGACGGTCACTCTAGTACGAAGTACTAAACGCATAATCCTGCAGACCAAGGGCCCATCGCGCGAGGCGACCGGACGGGTCACAAAGATTGACCAGCCAGCACAGAGAGGGGTGATCTGTAACGATGCTGAACAGGTGAACATAGAAGTACGAGCGAAACTGTTGCACGACAAATATTACTGCTAGACATTCTTGCTCCGTCACATTGCAGTTGCGTTCAGGCTTGCATAAAAAACGACTTGCGTACGCGACGACAAGTTCGTCGTTTCTAGAGCGCTGAACGAGGACGGCACGATGCCGGCGCCACTGGCGTCTGTGTGAACTTCTGTTGCTGACGAAGGATCGACGTGCCGGAGTATGGGCTGTGAAGTTAACAAAAGCTCAGCTGGCGAAAAGCAGCTTCACACTCAGGGGTCCACTGAAACGGAGTGTTCTTACGCAGAAGATTCGTCAAAGGGAGAGCGACATCAGCGAAACCGGGTATGTACCGCCGCAAATATGAGCGGAGCCCTAGGATGCTACGAAAATGCTTGACAGATTTAAATTGCTCGAATGATTCAACGGCTGCTGTCTTCTTTGGTTGGGTCTAATGTCATCCCTATTGAGGAGATGTCCTAGCACCACACTTTGGCGCTCAACAAAATGGCCATATTTTAGGGAATTTTTGAGGCCAGCCTTTTCGATACAGTCGTGTACAACAGCGAGACGACTGTGGTGCCCCTGGAATGTGCGTCCAAAAATTACGACATCATCAGGGTAGCACATACAAATCTAGCACTGCTGTTCGTCTGTGTAGCATATTTAACACACAGGGTAAGTGTTTGCTTGAGGCGTTATCTGAGAGGGTTGAGCAGATTCATTGCCTCACATCGCACATCGCATCGCGACAGAAGTATTACACTTTAGCTTGGCGGTGACGCTCGTCTCCTGAAATCATGCGTTCGGGACCCTCAAATATTTTCATCACGGTTATTAACGGAGCAATTTGGGAAATTCTTGCGGTATCACGCTCCTCACAGAGCCCCTAAACAACTTCCAACAGGTAACGAAAATTTGTTATTGTGGCCTGGCGAGATGCCCTCGAAGTCTGTTCGACGTGACACCTCGAAAAATGGCATTTCCGGAAACAACGAAAGCAGAAGCACTAAAGTTTAGACCGTAATAATTGTAAAGGCAAGACGCGGTAGAAAATTACCAATACGAGTGTTTTACTGGTTGTCTAAATTTAGCAAGAATGTGCTTCTGGGATACTTCTAATATAGTACAATATGGCATGGTCAGAAAAAGCGTGCATAGAGAAGCGAGCATAAGCGTCCATTAAGAGGGTAAAACATGAAAGATATTACTAGTCACAAGGGTGCTAGTTTAGCTGCGCCCCCAAGCTGCTACGAAAACCGAACACGTAAATGTCACCCGTGTTCTTCAAAGATATCTTTATAACTTCCGTGCGTCATCACATAAATTCTCGCTGTTAGAAACTCTTGGGACACGTCCTTCATTCGGCTTGTATGCGCGTCGAAACGCCAGCGCGATCAGCGAGCGTGCTTTTCTTTCCAGGAACGCAATTTTGCAAGGTTCAAGCCGAACAGACGTGGCTACTTAACTTCGCTGTTAACTCAGAGCTTTCGATCGCTGCTTTTTGACGCCTTTCAGACGGAAATCTTTTCGCCGTAATTAAATTAATATGCTTGTATTCGTAATCGAATTTGTCCCTATTTCTCATGCGCACGTTTTGAGGAAATGAAATAAACCCTTTGGTCATTTCCCAATTTATTGATTCGTTTATTCATGCTTTTCTCACATATTAGGTCTCAAAGCAAAATACAGGACAAGAGAAAGTGCCATGCAGTGGGAACGTCGTGCTTGGTTTCCTCTGATTGCGATTTTATCGTGCTTCTAAACCTCTTAGGCTGTCTTTGAACAGGAGTGCCCCAAGATAGGAAGCTGCAATGATTAGTGTCTCGTCAGGGCGCATGCAGTAGACCCAAATAGTGTATTTGCGTTTGGGTCTCCAGGCGCACCTAACGCTTAAGTTCAAAAATATTGTGCGTGCTTCAAATGCCCCAAATCTGCTTTGCGTTATCTCAACGTTTCCCGGAACATCTTTAAAATAAGAAGAACGCGTCAGCGCCATCTCATCGAAAATTAAAAACTACCAGGTATACTTTTCAATCTGTAAATTATTACGTGTGTTTTTCTTTATTTATTTTTTCACGTGCATAATATGCTTCAATTTTCTTTTCGCGTGAAGGAAGGGCACTCAAATCGCGTTATCACTAACGTAAGCCAATGAGACAATAAGAGCTTAGGGAGCCCGGTCTACCCCTCTAACGCGGTGTAGCCCGGGCACCCTAAACTCTTATTGTCTGATTGTGTATGTGTGTATGTGCGCGCACGCTTGCGTGTGTGTGTGTACGCGCGTGCGTGTGTGTTCTTTAGCCGTGCGCCCAGACCTGAGTGCTAGAGCGTCCATGCATTATGGCGAGGGCATGGGCCCTATAACGTAAAACTATTCCAAGATGTTTCTATTCCAATCTCCTGACGTCAACTTTGCGTAACCACCAACGCAAGCACCGGGCGGTCACCCGCAGGGTTGTCTGAACAGACCTATCAAACACTCTCCTCGTTCATAGGAGGTCACTTTTATTTGCTTGAAAAACGAATAACATTGCCTACACTGAGCGGCTTGTCGTATCTAATTGGCTGACAAGAGGCGAGGAGAACGCTCAAGTGGAGAGGGATTCGATGGGGCCGAGCCACTGCACTGAAAGTCGATAACCGGATGGAGAGGGTGGTGCCGGCGTCTACGATTGGTGCGCTTTCCCTTACTTAGCTTGCGGTGGCTGGTCGAAAATCGCGGCGGCATGCAACGGAAGCTCAAGAATGACGCTAAAAGAGACCCTCAGCAAAGAAGAGTTGGCAGAATGAGGGGGTAAACGTGCCGAAAGTGCTCGAAAACGTTACACGGCCACGCAAGAAGTTTTATTATACGAAAATACACCCATGCTCTCCGGCAGGTGAGTAGCAAGCGTCTGAGCGATCGGCGGCAGCCATCTTCTATTCCTTTCGGAACGGGGCAGCATGCGGCTATTCCGAAGAAAATTCAGTTTTGTTCGGCATATTAATGAATCTTTATCGCGTACACGTCACTTTGACGCGGTGAGTTCTTGCAGTTTTGTGACGTCGCGTGACAGGCAGGTGAAGTGGGTGCAGCCCGAAAACTTTTTACCAATAGCCGAGGGCTAATGGCGCAAAGGGGTCGAATCAGAAATAACTGTTTTTCTTTTTTCTGTCAAATCATGCATAATCAGTGTGTACACGTCATATCAGATGGGGAGGTATCGTGGTTTTCGTGACGTCGTGTGACAGACAGGTGAAGTGGGGATGGTCGAAAAAAGTTTTTGACCAATCGTGGAGGGCTGATAGCAGAATTGGAATAGAAAAGTTAGGAATAGTTTTACGTTATAGCGCCCCAGGGATCAAACCCGCGATTTCGTGATCAGCGGCTGAATAGATTTCTCTGGAAGGCACCGCCATAGCCGATTCCTCGTTCCATCGTGTTGCTCATCGCAAAAGTATACCACGGAAACACGAGTGACCCTTTCTGCTGGGACCGAATCCTGTCGGATCGAAAGAACCGAGAGCGATTCGATAAACATGACTCTGGGAGGAGATCATGAAATGGTTGCCTACTCTACGACCCGCTAGTGCAATTTACGTTTATTGCGCTAACAGTTATATGAGCACTCGAGGCGTGGCCCCAACATGGAAGCCGTCGCAGTCCAGCTTGCCGAGGCCGCTCGTTTCACGCACCCAGCTTTGGAGGTCACGTGATCAGATGCAAGGTGATATAAGGCGCCAATGTGAAGGTGAGACGGGGAAGGATGTGTGAATGCGCTCTTCTTGACCGTGCACACTCAGCATTGCGCCCGCTGCAGGAGGTCTGGTGCAAGCCGTGCAGGAATCGCTAGAGCAGGCGATCTGTAAACAGGGTAGGAAGTAAGGTAATAACATCAATAATAATAATTATGGGGTTTTACGTGCCAAAACCACTTTCTCATTATGAGGCACGCCGTAGTGGAGGACTCCGGAAATTTCGACCACCTGGGGTTCTTTAACGTGCACCTAAATCTAAGCACACTTGTGTTTTCGCATTTCGCCCCCATCTAAATGCGGCCGCCATGGCCGGGATTCGATCCCGCGACCTCGGGCTCAGCAGCCCAACACCATAACCACTGAGCAACCACGGCGGGTTAATAACATCAAAGTCGGTTCCTGATGTCAATTTCGCCACTCGAAGGGAGAGTCCGTGTTATAGTGGATCAGTGGCCACGGCTACCCATTTGTTCCCAGGCGGTGAAGTAGGAAAGAGGTCGACGAGATCTAACCCAATAAGGAATCAGCTTGAGATGAATGGCAAGTACCAACCGAGGCGACAATGTCTGAAGATAATTCAACCTCCAGTCGAAGTTGATGAAAAACAACTTCAAGGTGACAACAAGCCCCACCCTACCTGGCAACGCGGTAACGACGGCAAAGGCCAGTCTCACGACCCTGAGAGGCGGACCTTCACGGAGAGCAAACAAGTGTCGACGACTTTCGCCGCAGGACCACGAACCCATGTTTCCAGATTGCCTCATCCTTGCTTCGAAGGTACCCGCCGCGGTTGCTTAGTGGCTATGGTGTTGGGCTGCTAAGCACGGGGTGCCGAAATCAACGGGTACATTTCGATGGGGGCGAAATGCGAAAACACCCGTGTACTTAGATTCATGTGCATGTTGAAGAACCTCAGGTGGTCCAATGTTTCGGAGTCACCCACTACAGTCAGCTACATAATCAGATCGTTGTTGTGGCACGTGACACCCCATAAATAAATTTTATTGCTCGGAAGGTCGGGGATCAGAGCCAGAGTCCAGAAAGGTGGCGCGACCTTGTACGGAGTTCTGTGGACACTACGACCACTCTGATTGGCGGTAACAAGGTCATTTCATTTTTTTTGTAGAGTATAGGGAAAATAACTATTTGAAAAGCGGAAACCTTTGAGGCAGTGAAGTGTGCGGGCATACGTGCTATGGCATTTAGCGAACTCAAACATTTGAAGTGCTTCAACACCGGGTGCGCTCCCATATCTGGAGCCAGTTGTGTACATAGGAGAGGTAAAGCCGTTTCTAGTTTCTTTCAACCTCCCGGAGTCACCTTCTCACCAACAAGCAACACAAGGCGTCAGATATATGGACGACGGCATGGGGCTGCTTAGTCGGCTTTGTGCGAAACATCCAAATACACCATTTGGGTATACTGCATGCGCCCTGGCGAGACACTAATCATTGTAGCTTCCTATCTCAGGGCACCCCTGTTCAAAGACATCCTAAGAGGTTTAGAAGCACGATAAAATCGCAATCAGAGGAAACCAAGCACGACGTTCCCACTGCATGGCACTTTCTCTTGGCCTGTCCTTTGCTTCGAGACCTAATATGTGAGAAAAGCATGAATAAACCAATCAATAAATTGGGAAATGACCAAAGGTTTTATTTCATTTCCTCAAAACGTGCGCATGAGTAATAGGGACAAATTCGATTCCGAAAACAAGCATATTAATTTAATTACGGCAAAAAGATTTCCGTCTCAAAGGCGTCAAAAAGCAGCGATCGAAAGCTCTGAGTTAAGAGCGAAGTTAAGAAGCCACGTCTGTTCGGCTTGAACCTTGCAAAATTGCGTTCCTGGAAAGAAAAGCACGCTCGCTGATCGCGCTGGCGTTTCGACGCGCATAGAAGCCGAATGAAGCACGTGTCCCAAGAGTTTCTAACAGCGAGAATCTATGTGGTGACGCAGGGAAGTTATGAAAATATCTTTGAAGAACACGGATGATATTTACGTGTTCGGTTTTCGTAGCAGCTTGGGGGCGCAGCCAAACTAGCACCTCTGTGACAAGTAATATCACTCATGTTTTACCCTCTTAATGGACTCTTATGCTCGCTTCTCTATGCACGCTCTTTCTGACCATGCCATATTGTACTGTATAAGAATAATCCCAGCAGCACATTCTTGCTAAATTGAGACAACGAATAAAACACTCCTATTTCTAATTTTCTACCGCATCTTGCCTTTAGAATTATTACGGTCAAAACTTTAATGCTTCTGCTTTCTTTCTTTCCCAATTTTTCAAGGTGTCATGTCGAACACACGCGGCGACTTAGAGGGCCCCTCGACAGGCCACAATAACAAATTTTGGTTACCTTTTGGAAGTTGCTTAGAGGCTCTGTGAGGAGCGTTCTACCGCAAGAATTTCCTAAATTGCTTCGTTAATAACAGTGATGTAAATATTCGAGGGTCCCTAACGCATGATTTCAGGAGATGTGCGTCATCGCCAAGATAAAGCTCCCTCCACTAGTCTCCATCTAGCCTCCGCAAGCTAAACTCCTTCCCCGGCACTCTCCTATACCAGAGCTTGAGGATCGCATGAGGCATACGTCATGGGCCCGCCTTTCTTTTTTCTCGCTTTTTATTGCGCGGCGCACCTCCGCTAGCGTTGTCGCGCGCTAGCTGCTGTGTTTGCCTCGTTTGGCGCAGTGCGAGAGACAAGACATTTTGCGCGTTGCGCACGAGAACACTTCATTACGTCTATAGAAAATTTATTAAAAATTAAAGACAGACAGACAGACAGACAGACAGACAGACAGACAGACAGACAGACAGACAGACAGAAAGACAGAAAGACAGAAAGACAGACAGACAGACAGACAGACAGACAGACAGACAGACAGACAGACAGACAGATAGATAGATAGATAGATAGATAGATAGATAGATAGATTGATAGATAGATAGATAGATAGATAGATAGATAGATGGATAGATAGATAGATAGATAGATAGATAGATAGATAGATAGATAGATAGATAGATAGATAGATAGATAGATAGATAGATAGATAGATAGATAGATAGATAGATAGATAGATAGATAGATAGATAGATAGATAGATAGATAGATGGCGTCCTGGAAGTGCTTGAAGTACCTTATAAATGCTGACGCTACAAAAAAAATCGATGACACGCACCTCACGACGACTTTCGACGTGCCCAGTTCGGCACATGCGATAGCACATACGCACGAAAGAGTATGTTCTATTGTTGTATTTGACACACCCGTAACGTAATCAGTGAGAAGTACGGGCTACTGGGTGCTAATTGGTAAGAGGTTCACTGAAGAGCGTTTTCTACGCAGAGCATTCATGGCGCATTCTCCTCAAGCGTCAGGTTGCTGTCCTTCAGAAACCGGTGTGTCGTGGGGGCTTGATTCCGGACACGATCGGATAAACTTAAGGGTGGATTTTCGATCATTGCAGAGCAGCTCCTTTCCAATGGCACGTCGCTAGTTACCAAAGTTGACGTCAAAGACCTTCATTGTAAAGCGGTACACACCTACTGGACTCAAGTTGGCATCGAAGAGGTTCATTGAAGGCTAGCGCAGACCGGGTGTCACATATGCAGTGCTCGAAGGCGGCCTCCCAAAGTTTCATTCAGGAGCGGTACCTGACGCGACTCGGATGACAACGCTGTTGTGAAGACAATGGAACGATTAGATGTCGGTGGACAAGTAATGATGACTGTATAACAACGATGGCTTGACGACACTGGCATGACGAGAGTCACATCATGAAACTATTGCCTAAGAAAGCTATTATCATGAATCTACCTATTAGCGCAAGCTGTTAGAACTCTTGGACCACTGGATAAGCATAGGACGCTGGACACATTCATAAGCTAAAAATGGCGGAAGTAGCAAAGAGTGGTAATCGCATTAAAACTTACGCCTACGGGAAGTAAGTATCTGTCGTGTGGCGCCATGAAGGAAGGTAATAACATCAAAGTTGGTTCCTGGTGTCAATGGTGGCACTCGTAGGGAGAGTCCTTGTTATATCAGATCAGTTCCGTCGCTACACATTTGTTCCCAGGCGGTGACGTAGGAAAGAGGTCGAAAATATCTAACCCAATACGGAATCGGCTTGAGATGAATGGCAGGTACCGACTTAGGCAACAATGTCGAAAGATAATTCAACCTCCTATGGAATTTGATGAAAAACAACTTCAAGGTGACAGCATGCACCGCCCTCCCTGGCAACGCGGTAATGACGGCAAAGGCCAGTCTCACAACCCTGAGAGGCTGACCTTCACGGAGAGCAAAGAACAAGTGCCGACGACTTTCGTCGCAGGACCACGAACCCTTGTTTCCAAATTGCCTCATCCTTGCTTCCAAGGTACCCGCCGCGTTTGCTTAGTGGCTATGGTGTTGGGCTGCTAAGCATGGGGCCGCGAGATCGACGGTCCCATATCGATGGTGGCGAAATGCGAAAACACCGGTGTACTTAGATATAGGTGCACGTTAAGGAACCCCAGGTGGTCTAAATTTCCGTATTCACCCGCTACAGTGTGCTTCATAATCAGCTCGTGGTTGTGGCACGTGACACCCCATAATTAAATTTTGTTGCTCGGAAGGTCGGGGATCAGAGCCAGAGTCCAGAAACGTGGCGCGACCGTGGACGGAGTTCTGTGGACACTACGACCATTCTGATTGGCGGTAACAAGGTCATCTAATTTTTTGTAGAGAAAAAGCGAAAATAACTATTTGAAAAGCCGTATCCTTTGAGGCAGTGAAGTGTGCGGGCATATGCGTGCTATGACATTTAGCGAACTCAAAGATTTAAACTGCGCCTACATGGGGTGGTGCTCCCATATCTGGAGCCAGTTGTGTACATAGGTGAGGTAAACCCGTTTCTAGTTTCTTTAAACCTCGCGGCCTCACCTTCTCACCAACAAGCAACATTAGGCAACAGATATATTGACGACGGCTTAGTGCGACACCCCGGTATAGCGCAGGCCAGCTACCACGTTACACGATCCCCGGCATTGTAGGCAAGCGACCCTATGAGTGACGTGAGTTCTGACCAGGTACCCTAGAACCAGAACACAATAGCGTATAGTTATCACAGGTATTATAGGGTTGTTGCCTGAGCGTGAATTTCGGTAACTTTTTACTGTTTACAGATCGCCTGCTTTAGCGAGTTCTCCACGGCATCATGCGGCGCTTGGTACGACTACCATACGTTTGAATAAATTTTGTGTTGCATGTGTGTTGAAGCCGAAAGAAAATCAGGAAAGGAGTGCACCCTAAAGACTTTGCCGCTATGGATTTTTTACGCGGCAGTTGTAACGTAGTACGATGCCGTGTCGCTCATCAATTTACCTGCGTCGCACCCACAGAAATACAGCAGATAACCAGACCTCCTGCAGCGGGCGCAATGCTGAGTGTGCACGGTCAAGAAGAGCGCATCCAGACATCCTTCCTCGACTCGCCCTCACATTGGCGCCTTGTATCACCTTGCATCTGATCACGTGACCTCCAAAGCTGGGTGCGTGAAACGAGCGGCCTCGGCAAGCTGGACTGCGACGGCTTCCATGGTGGGGCCACGCCTCGAGTGCTCATATAGCTGCTAGCGCAATAAACGTAAATTGCAATAGCGGGTGGTAGAGTAGGCAACCATTTCATGATCTCCTCCCAGAGTCATGTTTATCGAATCGCTCTCGGTTCTTTCGATCCGACAGGATTCGGTCCCAGCAGAAAGGGTCACTCGTGTTTCCGTGGTATACTTTTGCGATGAGCAACACGATCGAACGAGGAATCGGCTATGGCGGTGTCTTCGAGCGAAATCTATTCAGCCGCTGATCACCAAATCGCGGGTTTGATCCCTGTCCTCGCGATAATGCATGGACGCTCTAGCACTCAGGTCTGGGCGCACCGCAAATGAACACACACGCACGCGCGCAAACACACACACACACACACACGCGTGCGCGCACATACACACATACACAATCAGACAATTAGAGTTTAGGGTGCACGGGCTACCCCGCGTTAGAGGGGTAGACCGGGCACCCTAAGCTCTCATTGTCTCATTGGCTTACGTTAGTGATAACGCGATTTAAGTGCCCTTCCTTCACGCGTAAAGAAAATGGAAGCATATTATGCAACTGAAAAAATAAATGAAGAACACACACGTAATAATTTAAAGAATGAAAAGTATACCTGGTATTTTCTTATTTTCGATGAAATGGCGCTGACGCCTTCTTCTTGTTTTAATAGATGTTCCAGGAAACGTTGAGATGACGCAAAGCAGATTTCGGGCGTTTGAGGGACGCACAATATTTTTGCACTTAAGCGTTAGGTGCGCCTGGAGACACAAACGCAAATACACCATTTGGGTATACTGCATGCGCCCTGGCGAGACACTAATCATTGTAGCTTCCTATCTCAGGGCACCCCTGTTCAAAGACATCCTAAGAGCTTTAGAAGCACGATAAAATCGCAATCAGAGGAAACCAAGCACGACGTTCCCACTGCATGGCACTTTCTCTTGGCCTGTCCTTTGCTTTGAGACCTAATATGTGAGAAAAGCATGAATAAACCAATCAATAAATTGGGAAATGACCAAAGGTTTTATTTCATTTCCTCAAAACGTGCGCATGAGTAATAGGGATAAATTCGATTCCGAATACAAGCATATTAATTTAATTACGGCAAAAAGATTTCCGTCTCAAAGGCGTCAAAAAGCAGCGATCGAAAGCTCTGAGTTAAGAGCGAAGTTAAGAAGCCACGTCTGTTCGGCTTGAACCTTGCAAAATTGCGTTCCTGGAAAGAAAAGCACGCTCGCTGATCGCGCTGGCGTTTCGACGCGCATAGCAGCCGAATGAAGCACGTGTCCCAAGAGTTTCTAACAGCGAGAATCTATGTGGTGACGCAGGGAAGTTATGAAAATATCTTTGAAGAACACGAGTGACATTTACGCGTTCGGTTTTAGTAGGAGCTTGGGGGCGCAGCTAAACTAGCACCCCTGTGACTTGTAATATCGCTCATGTTTTACCCTCTTAATGGACGCTTATGCTCGCTTCTCTATGCACGCTTTTTCTGACCATGCCATATTGTACTATATAAGGAGTATCCCAGAAGCACATTCTTGCTAAATTGAGACAACCAGTAAAACACTCCTATTGGTAATTTTCTAGCGCGTCTTGCCTTTACAATTACTACGGTCAGAACTTCAGTGCTTCTGCTTTCTTTCTTTCCGGAAATGCCACTTTTCGAGGTGTCATGTCGAACAGACGCGGCGACATAGAGGGCGCCTCGCCGGGCCACAATAAGAAATATTACTGTTGGAAGTTGTTTAGGGGCTCTGTGAGGAGCTTTCTACCGCAAGAATTTGCTAAATTACTTCGTGAATAACAGTAGTGTAAATATTTGAGTGTCCCGAACGCATGATTTCAGGAAGCGAGCGTCACCACCAAGGTAAAGCCCCCTCCACTAGTCTCCATCTAGCCTCCGCAAGGTAAACTCCTTCCAGGGCACTCTCCCATACCAGAGCTTGTGGATCGCGTGAGGCATACGTCAGGGGCCCGCTTTCTTTCTCTCGCGATATATAGCGCGGCGCACCTCTGCTAGGTTGTCGAGTGCTAGCTGCTGTGTTTACCTCGTTTCGCGCAGTGCCAGAGACAAGACATTTTGCGCTTTGCGCACGAGAACACATCATTACGCCTATGAAAAATTTATTACAATTTTACTTTCGTTTAATTAATCTAACTGGGGCTGGCTTTATTAGAAACTCCTTTTTCTCTTGCAACTTTTGTTTCCTCCAAACACACTCGCACTTCAATCGCTGCTCCCGTAACCAGCCCCTCTGATGTCGGTGAAAATTTGTTGGGAACCGCTATTCGCCCAAGAATTTCGCCGCCTATTAGGATCGTTCTAGGAGGGACTTTCCTGGCATGTCTTCTTTTTCGTTTTTCTTTTTGTTTCGTTCAAGTGCAGCATGTGTTCAGTTGCACATAACCTGTGACTCTAGTTGACGCGAATAAGGGTAGACATAGGCAGCCATGAATGCCAAATGGTGCATGAAGTACCCTAAAAATACTAATCCTATTATTAATTAAATCTTCATCTTTGAGTGCATCAAATGCGTACGCTGGAAAACAGGTGCAGATGAAATTGCGAATCCAAGGTGCTTGTTTCGAATTTTTAAATTGCAGATGACTTCGCTCTGCTTCTACCAATTCCAAGAGCGCCTTTCGACGACTTTCCGGGGGCTTTATTGACATGATCCACTCGTCCTTACGGCTGCCACTTCGAGCACCTGGAGGTCGCTTACTTGTTCAAGGGCAAACCGAACGTTCTCTTTCTCACGCATGAAGAACTGTAAAGAGACATACGAGGCGCGATGCATCATTTGGCTAAATTTATCGGCGAACACTACGGAAACATGCTTAAAGAATGTGATATAAAGTGGATACGCAATTGGACGCTATCGTCCGAAGTAGTAGCGCTGAAAGCATGAAAAAAGTCACAGCGTTCAACCTCGGCGGGCATACCGACCCGGAGGTTGACAAGCAGTTGAAGAGCCTGGATGTCTCGTCGAGAGTCGGCAACGGAGGAGACACCAAGCTCTATAATTTTGTCAGGAACGCCAAGGAGGAGGGTCGAATGAGCGCTTCTCGCTCGAGCAGCTACAACGTATGGAAGACAGCATCGTGGAAAAAACGAGTTGTTCTAGTGTTATTATGGACCCTTGGTGCGACATGCGGGCGGACGCATTGAGTTTGCGCTGATTTTGAGGCCACGAACTGCGTGACCTTTCACTCGTGTTCACGAGCATTTTCTTTCCTACAATAATATATTCACAAGTTGGACAGCGATCTGATACGTGTTATTTTATGTGTAGCGGTGCGTTTGTGTGAATTCTAATTGATAGCGTGCAGCGGACATTGAGTGAAATGCAAATATCCGAGAAAAAGAAAAAAACTGACCGCATTTCTCGGCGCTTCACTTCAAATGACGTCTGGAATCATAATCGGAGCTGTGCTATGTCAGTAAAGGCACGATATCATAAACTTTTTGACAATCATTGAGCGAAGGTATGCGTTGATATGTGTTCTCTGCTGGGCAATCACTGGTCTCACCTAAACCAAAAGCTGTTAGAGACGCTCCTCAAAGAATTGAAGTCATGTAAGAGATGTTCTTTTAAATACTTATTTCCCGAATGACTTCTCCGTTCTTGCATAGTACGCGTGAAGTGCAGTTTCTCGAGCCTTCGCTAATGTGCTTTCTTATTCCTCCGCAGTACCAGTTCAATGTCCCACACTATATGCAGCGGGTAAAGGTATCTGGTTTATCAATTTCCGCTGAAAGTTTTATCCGTACCGCCCATGCAAGTATACTGCTCATTAGGAACGCGTCAGTTGGGATCACGCCCACTAGGTGCGAGCGATGGTGGTGAGCGTTAAAGATAAACAGGTTGAGCGCCTCTACAAAATGAAGATTGTACAGGTCTTCGCCCCTACATCCAGTTATTATGTCCAGGAAGTCGAAAGCTTCTATGAAGACGTGGAATCGGCGATGGGTAGCGTGAAAACTAAATACACTATACTAATGGGCGACTTTAATGCCAAGGTAGGCAAGAAGCAGGCTGGAGACAAGGCAGTGGGCGAATATGGCATAGGCACTAGGAATAACAGGGGAGAGTCATTAGTTGAGTTTGTGGAACAGAATAATATGAGGATAATGAATACCTTTTTCCGCAAGCGGGATACCCGAAAGTGGACGTGGAGGAGCCCGAACGGCGAGACTAGAAATGAAATAGACTTCATACCCTGCGCTAACCCTGGCATCATACAAGATGCTGACGTGCTCGGCAAGGTACGCTGCAGTGACCACAGGATGGTAAGAACTCGAATTAGCCTAGACCTGAGGAGGGAACGGAAGAAACTGGTACATAAGAAGCCGATCAATGAGTTAGCGGTAAGAGGGAAAATAGAGGAATTCCTGATCAAGCTACATAACAGGTATTCGGCTTTAACTCAGGAAGAGGACCTTAGTGTTGAAGCAATGAACGACAACCTTGTGGGCATCATTAAGGAGTATGCAATGGAAGTCGGTGGTAACTCCGTTAGGCAGGATACCAGCAAACTATCGCAGGAGACGAAATATCTGATCAAGAAACGCCAATGTATGAAAGCATCTAACCCTACAGCTAGAATAGAACTGGCAGAACTTTTGAAGTTAATCAACAAGGGTAAGACAGCTGACATAAGGAAGTATAATATCGATAGAATTGAACATTCCCTCAGGAACGGAGGAAGCCTAAAAACAGTGAAGAAGAAACTAGGAATTGGAAAGAATCAGATGTATGCGTTAAGAGACAAAGCCGGCAATATCATCACTAATATGGATGATATAGTTCAAGTGGCTGAGGAGTTCTATAGAGATTTATACAGTACCAGTGGCACCCACGACGATAATGGAAGAGAAAATAGTCTAGAGGAATTCGAAATCCCAAAGGTAACGCCGGAAGAAGTAAAGAAAGCCTTGGGAGCAATGCAAAGGGGGAAGGCAGCTGGGGAGGATCAGGTAACAGCAGATTTCTTGAAGGATCGTGGACAGATTGTTCTAGAGAAACTGGCCACCCTGTATACGCAATGCCTCACGACCTCGAGCGTACCGGAATCTTGGAAGAACGCTAACATAATCCTAATCCATAAGAAAGGGGACGCCAAAGACTTGAAAAATTATAGACCCATCAGCTTACTGTCCGTTGCCTTCAAACTATTTACTAAGGTAATTGCGAATAGAATCAGGAACACCTTAGACTTTTGTCAGGCAAAGGACCAGGCAGGATTCCGTAAAGGCTACTCAACAATAGATCATATTCACACTATCAATCAGGTGATAGAGAAATGTGCGGAATATAACCAACCCTTATATATAGCTTTCATTGATTACGAGGAAGCGTTTGATTCTGTCGAAACCTCTGCAGTCATGGAGGCATTGCAGAATGAGGGTGTAGAAGAGCCGTATGTAAAAATACTGAAAGATATCTATAGCGGCTCCACAGCCACCTTAGTCCTCCATAAAGCAAGCAAAAAAATCCCAATAAAAAAGGCGTCAGGCAGGGAGATACGATATCTCCAATGCTATTCACAGCGTATTTACAGGAGGTATTCAGAGACCTGAATTGGGAAGAATTGGGGATAAAAGTTAATGGAGAATACCTTAGTAACTTGCGATTCGCTGATGATATTGCCTTGCTTAGTAACTCAGGGGACCAATTGCAATGCATGCTCACTGACCTGGAGAGGCAAAGCAGAAGAGTGGGTCTAAAAATTAATCTACAGAAAACTAAAGTAATGCTTAACAGTCTCGGAAGAGAACAGCAATTTACAATAGGCAGTGAGGCACTGGAAGTCGTAAGGGAATACATCTACTTAGGGCAGGCAATGACGGCGGATCCGGATCATGAGACGGAAATAATCAGAAGAATAAGAATGGGCTGGGGTGCGTTTGGCAGGCATTCTCAGATCATGAACAGCAGGTTGCCATTATCCCTCAAGAGAAAAGTATATAATAGCTGTGTCTTACCAGTACTCACATACGGGGCAGAAACCTGGAGGCTTACGAAAAGGGTTCTACTCAAATTGAGGACGACGCAACGAGCTATGGAAAGAAGAATGATAGGTGTAACGTTAAGGGAAAAGAAAAGAGCAGATTGGGTGAGGGAACAAACGCGAGTTAATGACATCTTTGTTGAAATAAAGAAAAAGAAATGGGCATGGGCAGGACATGTAATGAGGAGGGAAGATAACCGATGGTCGTTAAGGGTTACGGACTGGATCCCAAGGGAAGGGAAGCGTAGCAGGGGGCGGCAGAAAGTTAGGTCGGCGGATGAGATTAAGAAGTTTGCAGGCACGGCATGGCCACAATTAGTACATGACCGGGGTTGTTGGAGAAGTATGGGAGAGGCCTTTGCCCTGCTGTGGGCGTAACCAGGCTTATGATGATGATGATGACATTCTGCACTTACAACCGTCCCTGGAAAACAACAGCTTCCACCTGCGGGCGCTGGAAATTACGATAGGTCTGTAAGAGTAAAAGAGTAAACGTTTTCAGTGCGGTATATTAGAAGGAATTGCAGTGATGAGGCGCTTTGGCTTCGTAGGAAAGTAAAGGAATTTGTATGTGTAAAGTACGGCATGTCGAAGAGTTAGAGTAGCCATCACATACCCGCAGCTACATGCGGTCGCAGATTATGTATATATATATAAATATATATATATATATATATATATATATATATATATATATTTATATATATATATATATATATATATATATATATATATATATATATATATATATATATATATATATATATATATAAGGATTGATTCCGCGCGACGATGCAATCGTCCATTCAGACACAAGGTAACCTTGCTAGAACTCAGCATGGGTTCCAAATCTTTAGTCAGTGATTAAAACGACATTTGAACATACTAGCTCAGAGTGATCACCTTAAGTTTATTTTTCCAGAACCACCTTGGGTAGTTTTCTGAAGATCTAGTAATCTGCATGACACGTTAGCCTCATCTAATACGAGGATTCCCGAGACTGCGGTTTGCCTACCTTGCAAGAAGACACCGTGCAAGGTTTGCGCACCATGACATCATGTATTGCCAAAAGCACTGCTTCCGTCTTCCGTAATGAAAGTAAATGTAATTTCACGTGCGACATTACCAACTTCGTCTATTTGCTCGAATGTTGCGTTTGTCACCGCACCTGCAACCATGCGCGACGCGACCACATACCGTGCCGGTGAACGTGCGGGTGCTGCTCGCCTTGCTCTGAAGTCATGTGAACTATGCTTTAAGCAGCTTTTTCTTTCCCTTTTCCTTCAGTGGGTATCGTAATAAAGACATTTTGTCGTTTTGTAATATAGTGGTGGTGGTGCTGGTGATGTTGCTACAGGCGGGTTTAGCATTGATGGGTGTTAGTTTGGGCTAGTTTGCTTTCCGTAATGTCAAGTGGTGCAGAGCGAAGCAAGGCGCAGGGACAGTGAATAGGCCAGAACGAGAGCTATTAGCCTGGCTGGCCAGGCCGGCCATTGCGGCGCCTCTGCATATATTTATGCACCGAATATTCCACCATGCGCCCATAAGTACTGTCCGTCACAAAAATATGAGATCAATGGGTCAGAATTCCGCAGCCATTCTATTGATTCTGGTGCGGTGAACGGGCGAGCGTAGTACCGTAGTAGCGTAGTTCGCATTTGCTCTGCCGCGCAGTGTCTATAGGATGGCGAGGAACGGCTGCCGAACTCGTTGATATATGAAACACAGGCTGCTCCATGGCAGGGCGTTACGCTCTATTCTTTTAAACATCATCAATCGTAAAGTAACCAACCTCCTGTATGCGTCAATCCAACGGTCGATGTACGCACGAACTACGCTGGCAACGCGGAGGCGCATCTCGACTCAATGTCAAGCCGTCAAGGCTCGTCAACATGAGGGAAAAGGAATTCAGTTCTAGCTTGTTTTCGCCAGCCGAGAGCAAGATCGTAGCTTTAATCAGTTTTGTGAATCTTGCAAACAATGTCCCAAGCGCAGTAACCTATGTCACAAGGGGAGGTTCACGCTCTGCCGAGATGGCGATTCCTGTAATGGAAATTAGATGACTGAGTGTCAAGTTTTGTTATAAGCTTCTCGGAATAGAATCGCGCACCCCTCCCACCTCCAGTAGGCTCAAGCAAAGATGTCTTCAAATACGATTGCCTTAACGTTCCAGTCATAAACATGTACCGTAGT
The DNA here is from genome assembly GCF_050947875.1 of Dermacentor variabilis. Taxonomy (NCBI): domain Eukaryota; kingdom Metazoa; phylum Arthropoda; class Arachnida; order Ixodida; family Ixodidae; genus Dermacentor; species Dermacentor variabilis. The sequence continues at coordinate 82,263,654 of NC_134573.1, forward strand.
CGTGATGGCTAAGAAAATAATTAAGCAGTTTGTATAGAATAACAAGAATTAAGAACAACAAAGACTTATCTCATACTGGAACTGAGCTTGCGCCGGGCCGCGTACTTTGTGAACTGCCTACCAAAAGCAGGTGGCTTTGAAAGGCAGCTGGTTATAAAAGACAGTAACCCAGAGTGAAACGAGTTGCGACTTTCAGCTGTCTGTACACGAAAATGCAATGGTCAGCACTTGTTTTCTTTTAATACTGCATGTTAATCTAAGCTTGGGTATTTACACCTTTACATTGTCGTGGGCTTGACAACTTACTTTCGTGGTGCGGCATTACTGGTAGCCAGCTTGTGGCCTCTTACGCTGCCACAGAAGGGGACAACGATGAACTGAACCAAGGACCCCATAACGCAAAAGTATTCCTATATGTTTTTATTCCAATCTTCTGACGTGAAATTTGCGTAACCGCCGATGCAAGCATCGGGCTGTGACCCATCGGGTTTTCTTAACAGCCGAATGAACCGTTCTCCTAGTTTATAGCAGGTCAGTTCTGTTTGCTTTAAAAAAATAATAACACGGCCACCACTTAGCGGCATGTCTTATCTAATTGGCTGACAAGAAGCGAGGAGTAGGCTCCAGCGGAAAGGGATTCGATGGGCCCGAGTCAGTGCACTGAAAATCGATAACCGCATGAAGATGGTGGTATTGGCGTCTGCAATCGGTCCGCTTTCCCTTACTTAGCTTGAGATGGCTGGTCGAGCGTATTGCATCGCGATGCGGCGAGCGCTTGAGGCAGCCGGCAGCAGCAGCTTGCGCAGACGCAGGTGCTCGAGGGGTGGGGTCTTGAACGGCGTCGTCTTCTACAGTGCCGCGCGCGGTCCGCGTTGTCGGGAAGCGTGATACTCGGGGGCAGTGCGCCGATGTCCTCTTTACTGCGTGAAATGAGCCGGTATTATCTACTAAGCGTTGTGCGACGCCCATTGATACGCCTCGAACATATGTTCATAGCTGAAACGTGCAGTGCAATTATAGACGATGTACTGATTCCATGCGTTCTTGACGGCCTGTTCCCAGAAGGCGACTATATATTCCCGCAAGATAAGTCGCCGATCGACACTGCTCGTGTTGTGCAAGAACTGCTCGAAGAGCGCGCCGTCACACTCCTGGATTGGCCGGCCCCATCCGCAGGCGTCAAGATCATTTAAAATGACTGTAGTTCATTGAAAATATCGCTGGCGCACCATCCTCACCATCAGTCGCCCGAGGATAGGCTTTGGGCTACCATCGTCAGGGAGTGAGACGTGCTGCGAATGAACACATAACTGACCGAATCACTCTACACTTCACTGCCTTCCAGGATGAGCGCTTTAATCGCTGCCGCTGGGGACATAACGAGATACTAAGTGAAGTTTGGGACGTGACGCATCCAATTCCCCTCCGGCGGGCAGGGTCTGTTTGGTGTAGTGATTGATTGTCGAGAAAAAAGTCACTTCCCGCTCATTGTCTTAACCTTTAAAACAATCCTTGTTTCATCGTGTTTGATCCCCATAGTTATCATTGTAGAGTGCTTCGCTTTCCTTCCGAGTCAAATGAAGACTTAGCACGTTGCGCGCACATCGTGTTGCATCTTGTCGCTGCTTATTACCCTAGCACACACATTGAAGAAATATACGTCAGCACACTCATTACCCCGGCCTTTCGAAAGAACGAACGAAGTATGCTTCCAGAAGAAGTTTGTGGAACTCTATTATCGGCAATGAAGTCTCAGAGTTTGGCATCGCACAACGTTTACTAAATCATGTCAGCTCAGTTCCCGCAGTAACTATTAAATCGGTGCACTGCCCCTGACAGTAGCACGCTTCCCAATAATGCGGCCAGCCCCGGCCGCATTATTGCCGCCCCGACTCTAACGCTCGCCGTATCGCGATGCAATACATTACAAGTTTTCCCCTAAGTGTGAAACAGACTGTACATTGCTAGAATGTTAATCAGTGTTCGGTTTGTGCGCTCGGTATGCCCACATGTTTGCCGATGATAAGTTGTTGAGTGTCGGATCGTGGAGGCACACGAACGCCGTAATTCTTCCACAACATCGGCAATTATTTCGCAACCAAGGTCACTTATTATCACGCGAGGCGCCCCATGTCGGGGTGTGATTGAATGCAGCAAAAACTGAGAAACCTGGGCTCCAGTGGTGGAGGATAGAGCTACCGTCTCAGAATACCGCGTCACATAGCCAGCACACACAGCGATCCACCGGTTGCCTCTTGACGAACGCGGGAACGGTCCGATAAGGTCTATGCCGACTCCTTCAAAGGGGGCATAGCGGGGCTTTACTGCCTGCAGGTGACCGACTGGAGCTGAGGTAGGTCACGTGTAGCTCTGGTACTTCTACAACTAGCCACAAAGGTATCCATTCTTTTCAGCATTTGAGGCCAGTAGAATTTTTCTTTCGAACGAGTAAGTGTTCGCGCGGTCCTTAAGTGCCTGAGGTCGTGTCATCGTTAGTAACGTGCAGGACGCATGTGTACAAATACTCCGGAACCACCAGTATAAAGCGCGCTCCCGTCATTGTGAAGTTACTCTTGTAAAGAACACCATCTCGGAGGCAAAACTGACCTGAGGTTAAAGGCCCTTGTGTGACAGAGAAATGAGCATTCAAGCATTGGTCCTTGCGCTGCTATGCGGCGAATGTCAAGCCATCGGAAAAGTCACCCGAAAGAGAAGCGATAACGAGACCAAAGTTGTCGTCTTCACAATCCGTCGTACGTAGTGGAGTCCAAGAAAGGCATTCCGCGTCCGCGTATCGACGGCCACTCTTGTGCGTAGTAGTAAACGCATAATCCTGCAGACCAAGGGCCCATCGCGCGAGACGACCGGACGGGTCACAAAGATTGACCAGGCAGCAAAGAGAGGGGTGATCTGTGACGATGCTGAACAGGTGAACATAGAAGTACGAGCGAAACTGTTGCACGGTAAATATTACTGCTAGACATTCTTGTTCCGTCACATTGCAGTTGCGTTCAGGCTTGCATAAAGAACGACTTGCGTTCGCGACGACATGTTCGTCGTTTCTAGAGCGCTGAACGAGGACGGCACGATGCCGGCGCCACTGGTGCCTGTGCGAACTTCTGTTGCTGAAGGAGGATCGAGGTGCCGGAGTATGGGCTGCGAAGTTAACAAAAGCTCAGCTGGCGAAAAGCAGCTTCATCCTCAGGGGTCCACTGAAACGGAGTGTTCTTACGCAGAAGATTCGTCAAAGGGAGAGCGACATCAGCGAAACCGGGTATGTACCGCCGCAAATATGAGCAGAGCCCTAGGATGCTACGAAAATGCTTGACAGATTTAAATTGCTCGAATGATTCAACGGCTGCTGTACTTCTTTGGTTGGGTCTAATGTCATCCCTATTGACGAGATGTCCTAGCACCACACTTTGGCGCTCAACAAAATGGCCATTTTTGAGGGGAATTTTTGAGGCCAGCCTTTTCGATACAGTCGTGTACAACAGCGAGACGACTGTGGTGCTCCTGGAATGTGCGTCCAAAAATTACGACATCATCAGCGTAGCACATACAAATCTAGCACTGCTGTTCGTCTGTGTAGCATATTTAACACACAAGGGATGTGTTTGCTTCAGGCGTTGGTGTGCACCGTAATTTATATTATCGGATAGGGTTGAGCAGATTCATTGCATCACATCGCATCGCGACAGAAGTATTACACTTTAATTGCATTACGGGCCTGTACGTGCCAAAACTACAATCTAATTATGATGCACGCAGTAGTGGCGGACTCCTGATTAATTTTGACACCACCCCATAGTTTTCTTGACATGGTTTTCTAATTTTGACACCACCCCATGGAAAAGTTTCACACGTTTCAAGGGCACGACTGGAAACGTGTGAAACATTTCCTTCGCGAGAATAGCTTGGCACTGCTTCCTGCAGATAAAGAAGGTGGTTTTGTGGTCATCCCACATAACTCGTTGAAACAGAAGGCAGATGAGGCCTTGAATTCAGTTTTTCATAGCAGGAAAGATGTCCCACTTGCGAAAGTGAAATTAGAAGCTAATAAGCTTTGTCAGAAATTAAACCTGAGTAAACTGGTCCGCGAAATCGAAAGTAAAAGATCTGACAGCCTTGCAATGTTTTTTTCGACCAAAACCCATAAACTAGAATGGCCACTGCGTATTAGAGTGTCGGAAGGTGGAACTTGGCAAAAGTCCGTAGGGCTTTTCCTTCAACGCAAGTTGAAGTTGCTTGCAGTGAATGATCCTTTTCTGACCAAGAACTCAGAAGTAATAGGGTGCCTGAAGACGCATGTAGGCAGCAATTTGAAAGCTTTCCCTATAGATGTCAAAGATCTATATTATTCACTGCCACATGATAAGTTATTAGTATGTGTTCAAGAGGCTATTGATGCTTACGATGAACTGAAGTTTGTAAACACCATCTGCATATCCACACAGGGTTTTCTTGAACTATTGTCCATGTATCTACGCTCGACATTCTCTAAGTGGGATGGAAGTGTTTATCTTCAAAAACAAGGAATTTGCATTGGTTCCTGTATTGCGCCAATTTTAAGTGACCTTTATCTTGCTCGTGTAAACAGGATACTGGATGCCAAATTAGAAAACTCAAATGTAAAAAAGGTGTATAGGTACGTTGACGACTACCTTGTTCTTCTCGATCCAAGCCCTAGCGGGGAGGTTTGTCTTGATGTCACACAAGTGCTAGATCTTTTCAGCAAGTGTTTACAACCGCTCACTGTTACGCATGAAACGCCACAGGATGGTACTTTGCGATTTCTCGATCTAAAAATGTTTTTTGAGGGACACCAGCTGTGCTGAGCATATGAACCAAGGGCGAAAAAACCGCTACTGCCACTTTCATCAGGCCACTCTAAGTTGGTTAAGAGGGGGATTGCAAAGTCAACCCTAATGAAGGCTCTTCGCCGCTCATGTCCTCACAAGTGTTTGTCCAGTTTTATGGCGCAAGTGGATCGCCTGAAACAGGCCGGTTTCCCGCAGCACATCATCACAGCTGTGGCCGAAGGTCTCCTAAAGACCACAAAACGCGGACAGGATGAGGAGTCCACTTCACGGGAAAATACGACAGTGAAGCAGAAACGCGCAATCATACCGTACATCCACGATATCCCGCACAGACTGAAGAAGATTGGCAATAACGCAAATGTAAGCGTCATCTTTTCAGCGCCAATCAAGCTGTCCAACTTGTGCAAGGCCAGCTACTATGGTCCTGAGAAGCCCAGTTGCCGGGCAAATCACAAGGAACGCAACGTTCATTGTGTGAACAATATCGTGTATGAACTGCCCCTGTCGTGCGGCAAAAAATACATCGGCCAAACGGGAAGGTGCCTAAATGACAGGTTGCGTGAACACGCAAATAATGTGCGAACTGGAGCAGTGGGGCATCTGGCTTTTCACTGCAGAAAGCATGGGTGCAGTCCCATTTATAAACAGTGCACGGTGATAGGAAGAAGCCCAGCGCAAACAACACGTGAGATTATTGAAGCGGCAAAGATTGCTAGTTTAGGGAGCGCGTGTGTTAGCGCGCCTTCAATAGATCTTTGAAGTAAAGAATTTGATTTTTTAAACGTGACACAGAGGGTGGCCTGATGCAGATTACATTTTAATCATTTAGACTTGCAATTACAAAAAAATTTTTTTTTTGGCTATGCATGGTCGGTTTTCATCTTTGATATCATCTTAACTTTCCATTACACATGTCTCGGTGCTGTCTCATTTGACTAAATATCAGTACATATGCGCATGCGTACGGTTGTGGGTGTTACCTATATATATATGTGTCTACCGCTTTGTGGAATAAAACCATTGTTGGAAATAAGCGCTGTGTCCTCGTTTCGCCACCGTCTTTCGTCCCTTTTCGTGCGCTAAAAACCTCAGTTATGGAATACCAACACGCCCTAACCTACAATCTTTCAAGTTTTATTTACCTGTCTTTTCGCCACTGCTTCGGTTCCACCTATTCTTTGCCTCTTGTTCCCCTCCTCTCTACCATTCTACCTAGCTAATCTCTGGACTTGCACATTAGTAGAAAGGTAAGCGTTGCAATTTCTGCAATGTTTTTGTGGGGAGTCGTGGATAATTAATGCTGGAGAGCAGAGAGCGCTGGAGAGCATTCCGCACATTCGACGCGGTCGAAAGATCAAAACGAGTTCATCGCGTCGTCGTTGCTCTCTGCTTCGCTCCTCTCAAGAACGCACTCGCTCTAAACCACCCCACGATGCGATGTCCCAGATGGCAGCCACGACAGCAGCAGCAGCGGGAAAGTCAAAGGTGGCAGCGACTAAAGCTTCGCTTTAAAAGACGATGTTGCAAATACTCATGCTTTGACTCATTATTTGCGTGGCATTCTTGTGTTCCTAGTAAAATCACTGACGTGACACCTCACAAAGACTATATATGGGCCTGCAACATTCATCCATGAAGAAGCCATCGTCACGACTGCTCCGGCTCCACACACTAGAGCCACACGGCGCATAGCACTTTCACAGGCAAGTCACAATGCACATGTTCCTCTTTTTTCTGCTACCTTTTTACCTATCACTGTAGCCACCAATCAAAATTATATATGGTCGCTTGTACATTTTTGCAAGTACAGGCGCTATATGGAAGCCAAAGTTGTCGTCATATTGCCGTGGTTTCGAGAGAACACACAAGAATATCTTCCTAAGCAAGCCTATAATTTTGTAAGCGCGCACGGTAGACTTCAAGAAACCGCAGAAACGCATTAATGCTTTGGCCGACAGTATCTCGTTCGCTAATCTACAAAATTGATGCTCCTGGTGAGTTTCCGTAGCGCCATATACCTTTCCTCCTGACCTCTACGCTGTGCACCACATCAAATTTTTCCCATATTGCTGACGGTTTGAGAAGACATTGGAGATCAAGGCATATAAAGGAACAAAAAGTAACATCTTTCCGCTGGTTAACTAGACTTCAGGAGGCAACATCTTTGACTATGAAGGCACCATCAACTCATTCCTTTTGGCTAAGCTACTTAATATACAATAAAAACAAAGCATTTGTTTTATAATGCGTATCTTAAACTATGAAAGGTTTTCTGCCTTTAGGCTGCCTAAACATTCATAGGGGAGATGATGAGCTCGACTGCCTTTCCTTTTACATTTTGCATTAGTTCACGCAACGTCTAACCAAGCTCATTCTTTTTATGCTCCTATGATCCCGCATACAAAGATAATCATCTTTCGGAGCAAGAATTATAACAATCCTGCCTTGGTGCTATGCAACTAATAGAACTCCCCCCCATTTAGAACACCAATCCGAATATATTACTTATACGTACCAGTAATCGAAAAGGATATATCTTCATTGACTGCTAGTAATACAGAATGGATAGGCTACTAGTAGCATTTTTCACAAAAGCGAGAACAACTGAGAAGCATTTGTTCAATATTGCTGTGATAGGTACAAATATAATTTGCAGTTTGACCATTTGGTGGGGTGAACCAACACCTGAATTTAGGTGTTTGCATGGGAATAAGTGCTCTGCTATGTTTCATGCAACTCTGATAATTATGAGCAGGTGAATATTCAAGGTCTCGAACTGAATTCGAATATTAAAGGTTAACTATTGTATACGTACGCGCAAATTAACTATACAGTACCTTTAATGTCCAAACTAACCAAATATTTCACGCCAACCTACTGGTAAAGCCGGGTTCCTTTGGTCCCTCTGTGAACAAATTATTCCAAATTATCAGAAGTGAAACAAGGACAAAAGATTTCAAGCAATGCAGGAAAAATGAGTAATTCGAGCTTTGTTTTCGCTTTTGCAGCGTAGGGCTTCAAGGCGATCAGTGATTTTTGCTTGTAGTTCGTAAATTAGTGTTGCATGTAGTTCAATCAAGCAGCGTGTCTGATTTTTACGCTACAATTTGTGATGACATCCTTGTTATACTGCAGGCCCTTTTCCTTTACGAGCACTTGCTTCAAACAACTTGAACAAATAGTCTGTAGACATGTCTAAAATTATCTGGAAACTTCCAATTGATTATCAGCAGTGCAACACGGTTTTCGTAATTGGTTGTCTATAGAAGCGTAGTTTGTTCTGAAAGAGCACGATCTTTCACAATAAATACTCCAGGACAGACTGACCAAACTTTTTTTAGAATTTCCCAAAGCATTTGCTGAAGTTTATCGTCCTAAACTATTGAGGAAAAAATGAAATATTTAGAAATCCGAATAATTATCTGTAGTTTGCTTCCTACCTCCAGTCTCGTGAGGAGTATTTTGAAGCAACTAAACTAAAATCCAGGTTCAAGGCGGTTACGTCTGGAGTGCATCAAGGCAGTATTCTTGGGCCTCCTTTATATCCGATCTTTATTAATTATTGGCCTCCTGATATAACCGTTGCACAAAGATTTTGTGCAGGCGACAGCGTCATGCATAGTAAGATGGAATTATAAACGAGGAGTTAACGATCAACGCTAACTTATAAAAGAAATTACAATAGCATAATAAATGGCAACTGTCACTGAACCCAGTAAAATCAGTTTTTGTGGCTATAACAGAGAAGGAGGCGCCTTTGAGTCTTAAATACAGCATCGGTCTCCATGAACTAAAGATAGTAACAGAATGTACATATTTTGGATCAATATTTACCCCAGACTTGGGGTAGAACACACACATCAATGAAGTCAGTAGCAGGGCAAATAAATTTCGGTGGGGCGTTATGTGAAGGGTTATATAGCGCAACTCCTGAAGTGAAAAGGTTCGCATGAAGGATGATAATACCGCCAATTATTGAATATGCTAAGATAGTATGCGACTTTCGCACAGCTAATGACCGCCACAAATTGGACAGCGTTCAACGACTGGAGCCCATGTTCATATTTGCGAAATATTAGCGCGCGCCGTCTAGCATTGAACTATGTCGTGGTGGAAACCTTTTCGCTTTAGAAGTAAGGACTAAGTTTGACCGACTAAAATTTTTATTTCTCCTTATTCATAGTGAGACTAGAAATTATTTACATGAAGTGTGTGCAATTTTGCCACATCAACGCTCTAGACTCGGGCACAGTTTATAGATACAACCGTCAGTTACATAATATGACATATTCGAATAGACCATTTGGCGAAGCTGAATAAAGAATGGAATGACTTACCAAATTCAGTCCTCATATATTTCACCGTGAGAGTTTTTACGGCTGGTTTAGCGTCTTATTTTCTGTCATATGAATGTGTCTTAGCACGGGTTCTTCTTTCTGATGCAGATGAAACAAGTGCATGTTGTCTTTGTTCACCGCATGTCAGTCTTTATGGATACTGCGATTGTACTGCATTCTCATTTTTTGCTCGACATGCGGCTATATATTGCAGCTTTTTTAATTTTTGTTCCCACTCCTGTAAAGGCCTTTTCTTCGGCTAATAGTCTATATAAACAAACAATTAACAACCAAGAATGGCCACCTCCTAAAGCGGCGCGCATGCTTCGAAAGATAGCAGATCTTGTCATTCCATTTCATGTGCGGCTGGTTTTATCGATTGTTCAAGCAGCGTCGAGTCTGAGGATCCTGCTTTTTCATCGCACATTGATAGCGACGACAACGGAAACCATTCCGCAATATCGGTGGCCGCCGACCAGTTAGTTTGGTTTTTGCTTCGGCCCGTCTTAGTTGTCGTTTGAAGTGCTTGAGATCCTGCCAAGTTGGAGAGGTATAGATACTGCAAGAAACGCCGCAACGACAGGAAAACTGAGCCCAAAAAGAGTGTTTACGTCAGGACATTCAACGTTCCGCTCGGGTTTGCTTTCAGGAACTGCTTCTGAAGCATTGCACACCTACCGGTAGTGTCTGCAGTTACAATTTTGTAGTGTAAGACCTCTTCCATAAACGGTTTTGATGTTTTTGGCGGCATTACCTTTTAGCAGTCAAAACATTTCCTATGTTTCATAATTTATTTATCAGTAGATACAAGCGTATTCTCGGAAATTTGGTACAATTTTTTCCACAACTTTGATTCTCTCGAATTATATCTTTTTTATGACATGAAGCGTGTCTATAAACACTCATGCGTGAAAAGTGTATTCATTCTTCTTTTCGTGTATCCATTACATACAATATTCGGGGCCGTAGCTTCCTCAGCTAAAAATTCTCGCGTAACCTACCAAAAACACCTGTTTTCACCACATTAGGGCAAGCAAAGTCAAGCCAACCTACAAACTTTATTCTTTACCAAAGGATAATTCTGTTCGATTACTGACATATTGTGCTCGGATAAGAATATATAGTATACTAAACTGGCCAATGTTTAGCTTCTTTTTTCATATCCGCAGGACCAATACAATTTGCAAGAAACGTGAAACCGGAAGTGATATGGCTCCCAACCGTCTCAAACCCTACGCCCAAATCATCGACGGCTTGCCGAGGTGTCCATTCGCCACCCCGGAATCCATCAGGAATGCTCTGCAGTTTGTGGCCCAGAAAGGCGACCTGCTGCAAGTGTCATTTCCCAAAAGCGGCACCCACTGGGTCCAATACATCACCCAGTTGATACTCAATGGCGGGAAACCACTGGACACGTACGAGGAGTTCACTAAACGGGCCCCGTTTATAGAATACCACGCGGACGCTGCTAAACACGAGACCAGCGCACCAGTGCGGACGTTCTGCACTCACCTGCCCTTGCGCGTGGAGATGCTGAACCCAGAGGCGAAGTATGTCTACGTGGCCCGCAATCCTTGGGACGTCTGCGTGTCCCTCTACCGTCACGTAAGCGAGTGTTGGGAAATACAGCGTATAACATGTTCCCAGTTTCTTTATTTTCTTAATATTGGCGAGTAATTGGCTCGCACTTCAAGCAAACTCTTTGATACCACAAATCATCATCCCTCATTAATAACTCAGTTTAAATAGTGGAGAAGTAGGCGACCTAGGGGGATTATCACGAGCGTTTCCACAGAATAACTAAACAGGTAGGTAAGCCCATAAAAAATTTTCTAATTAATAAAAAATTAATATTCCCGACCCATCTACGCTTTGGACATGATTGTACATTAGTACGATCCACAATAATTCTTATGTCTGTTGTGTAATTAGGAAAGATATGTTTTTATGCTATGGAGATTGTAATTCACGAAAGTATGCTAGGCCGGGGTAAACCGATAATTTGCCCATGCACGTACATCACACGCTCGTCATGCTGCAAATCCATGACATGGCGATAGCCTTGCTGCTTTTTCCCAAGTAGATGTTGGGAAAGTAACCATAGAGAAGCTAGAAAGGTTTGATTTGATAATAGAATAGTTGTCTTGGTGACGAATACATTTTACAGTGAAGATATTTGGGTATTATTGCTTTTATCTCTGAGTTCATTCGGAGACGACATGGACGGCAGCCTCGACACCTGCAAGGGTTTCATAAATATTACAGTACGTGGAAGAACTTCCTATCACAGCAAGGTCGATTCAAGTTCTTCGCGAAGCTTTGGGTGAAAAGTGGTCCCCAACCAAGGGTCTCCGGCCTATAAGAGTAATGATTGAAACGCGACGGTGTGGAGGGAATAAGAACAACGGAAAAGCGTTCTTTAATTAAGGAAGAACCGAACTTTGATTGCATTGAAGGAAATAAAATTCCTAATGAACGTTATGTTGTCACGTGGTGGTGACGTTGAAGAACACAGTAGCAAATACTGTGAAGAACAAAAGTAAGTTTTATTGGGCAAACCTGTGCCCACAAAAACAGGCTACACTTATAGCACAACGATAGCGACGAACACGCTCGGTGATCGTCGAAATTCTGATTACCGGATCAAGCGCGTCCGCTTATATACAGCAGTCGTCGAACGTTCCAGACTAATCGTTCGGACCCGCGTGCCTTCCACAAAGTTCTACACCATCCGCGTCACGCGATGAAATCAGACAACACAACGTTCGGCGACAACAGACAGCCGGATAGAAGCACCGATAACTTTCCAGAAACTTCAGATACATGCAGGCGCGTCCCGCGCTGTACGATTACTTTTGTTAGGCGGTGAAGCGTGGTCGCCTGATAAAGATAAGTACACGTCTCAATATATCGGTCGCCAGGATAGAAAACACAAGTCACTTTTCGTTTATGGAACAAATAAAAGCATATTTTAGCATAACCGGCCATTAAATGCGTCTTATTAAAGCTGCTATCAAATGCAATGCAATGCAGCCAATGCAAAGTTGACCTTCATAAAGGTATTGTATTCTTGATGAAGCATGTTTCTTGCAATACTCCCCTCTGGTACCACTTGTTTTGTGCCTGTGTAATTTGCAGACAGCATAGCCAGCAGCCAAAGGCTCTATTCTCTACACGCGTGGCAGCTGCACGGAAGCCATTATCAGTCATATGTACACTCTGATTGGCTGTGGAGACGTCCCATCCCTTCCTATTTGTGCCGGGAAGCTTTCCAATACGCAGTCTTGCATTTTCATCAAGATCACGAAACGTCACGTGGACCTGCAAATTTTATCGATTAATAGATTTTTGGGTCACTGGCAGCTACATTCCAACGTTAGCGGTTGAGAAAGAAAGTAAGCGGCAGCGGGCAGAACCATTGCAATGCATCAGCAATTTCGCGAATATGTGGCACCATGGAGGATGCAAAGCACAGGAGAGGCCCCGACTATCACGAACGTGTTGGATACTGTCTGGCGGAAGTCACGTGCTGTTTTTCGCAAAGGAGCAGTAGGACTGGTACCCCATACTTTAACGGTACCATATCAACCTAGCTGCTGAAGCGCTAGCTGCTGCTCTAGGCCTCTGAAAAGTGAGATGCAGTTTTCTCAGCCCGTGTCTTTCTCGCAGCTCATTATGTTTGCGATACAAGCTTACTTTGGAGCGTGGTGTGAGCTCGACAGTTGTGTTTTGGGTCTGTGTGTGTGTGAGGCAGCTGGTAACAGAGACACTCAAGGAATCACGGCGCGAATCTGCGCTGTCTTCTTCAACGTGCTACCGAAAAACACAGGAGCGCGGCTGCTGTACTAGAACTGTTAGTGAAGTCTCGCACGCTCTGCTCTGGCGCGCTTCGGCAGCACACCCTTCCGGCTGCACGTAGCAATGCAAGTTCAAGGCTCACGCCCATGTGCTCGGGTGAGCTGATTGATGGCGCAAAGAGTGATGGAATGCCAACATGGCGGCCGTTCCGGTTTCAAAAACGTGACATCAGGGCCTCTCCCATTTTATTTTTCTTTCCTCCATGTGAGGTGGTGATATAAGAGAGCCGCCATGTCGGCTTGCTGAGTGGATGAAGGCATATCCGGTGGCAAGCGTCGCGCGAAGCGCCCTTTCGTAAACGTGAATTGGACGTAGCGCGACGTTGCGCTGGGCCGCCATTGCAGAAATTTTCTGCCATAATTTGTGGCACGACGAGTCGCATGAACTATGATAATCAGCGGCCATATCCAGTGGCAGCCCAGAGGAATGCGTATCTCCGCATTTTCCCCGTCGTTTGAGTTGAAAATATTTTTTTTTCATAAAGGATGCTCAAAGTATTTGCATTGCGCTCGGGTGTTATTGGCATTTGCGTCGTGGCCCAACATTTTTTTTATTAAAATATAAGTTCATTTGAAGTAATATTGGTTGAAGATTGCAACCTTCTGCTACGTTTTCCACTTGTCACTGATGTGTTGATATTGTAATGAAGATTGGTGAATTTTCGCATCATGAGAAGTGACAACGGCGGCTTATGATTTATAAAAAAAATGCACGCAATGCGGCGCCTTGAAATTTCCTCACGCAATGCCATCAAATAAAATCCTCACGCGGTGCAGGTAAGCAGCCATGTGAAAAGGAGATGTCAGAGCCGGTGCTTTCATGGCGCAAGCGGATACCTCAGGCACGCGCAATGCTATCGACGATATTCGCCGTTTCTGAGCCAACCGAGGCGGGCTGAGTAAATTGCTTTTCACGTGCGGCAACAACGCGGTCTCGAAAGTACGCTCATCACCACAGGTCGATCGCGTACGTTGTCGCAAGGTAGAAAACATGCGCGTTGTCGCTAAAATGCGATGTCTCCTTCCGTATCCCGGACACGCGCATCGAAGATAATGACGCAGACGACGGCTTGTGCACAGTAGACGGCGGAAGCAAGAAGCGTTTCCGACGGAATATTGGTACGCTTTGAGCTAGCTTCTTTATTTTTACTGAGGGCGGAAGCTGTTTTGCTTTATCAAGAAGGTTATGCTCAATGCCTTCGCTTCAGCTTTTTAGACAAACTGTCAAGTTTGCTTCACCTTAACATAGCAAAAGGGGGTCGTCAGCGACCATTTCTACGTATCGCGGCTACGTTACGCCTCGAATAAAATGGTGGAATGTCCAGAACACAGCCCCACGAGACATGAAAAAGAAGTGAAGGATGTAGTGATTAGTTGTGCTAAGGTAGAACTGAATCAGCATTAACAAACGACAGCTGTTAACTGCGTTTCCATAGCTCTGAACGAGGGACCAAGGTGAATATACCTGGTAGGGAAGCTTCCATAGACGCCCATACGTTCAAAACGTAAAGGTTCATCGGCGGTTCGCGGGCGTTGATCGGCGGTTCATGGCGGTTCATAATGTGACGCCATATTCGTGAAAAAAAAAACAGAAGTGACGTAATTTTGACCTGCAAGGCGAGAAATTCGTTCTCGAGACCTGCCATTCCAGCTATATATTCAAGTGCTCCGCCATTTGACTTGATAACCGTTTTGGGCATTGAGCGCCGAAAGTGATGTATTGACACGACAGCCTTACGGGTGTCGAAATCGCACCCCTGCACAAAACATACTTTCTTTAGAGGCGGACAGAAATTTTAGTTGTAGAGTGCTCGTCATATCGTAAGGAGGACAAGTCATGCAGTCGGCCAGCGCAGTCGAGCGAAGACAACAAAAGTAAACGATAACCAACAGTCTTAACTCAATGCTTTGACTAATGGGGTTAAGAAACGATGAAGCTACCCGCGTCACCCCATTCATGCAAACGTCGACATGCAAAAGAGCACAACGTGTGAGGAAGGACGTATAGTAGCAGGTGCACTTTACGAGCGCGCCTTTCTGCACACTTCAAGAGCAGCATTGCATTGCAAGTGACAGCGGCGTCAACACCCGCTCTTACGATGAGCGCTGAGAAAACGAATTTATTGACAACAATAAAAGAAAAAGGAGTACTCATTTCTTTATTCGTCACGCCTACATAAAATGTATTAAAAAGTTTACTTTCGTTGAAATAATCTAACTGGGGCTCTTTCTAATTAAAAAACACTTTTTTCTTCTCCATCTTTTTTTCCCTCCTAACATAGTCGCACTTCAATCGCTGCTCCCGTACGCACCCTCTCTGATGTTGGTGAAATCGTCCTAGGAGGGACTTCCTTCCAACCTCTCCTTTGTCATTCTTTTTTTGTTTCATTGAAGTGCAGCACGTGTACCTATGAACATACCCCGTCACTCTAGCTGGCGTGAATGAGCGTAGCAATAGGCATCCGTAGATCAATAGGCATCGTATTAATAAGTAAATCAGCATCGTAGAATGCATCAAACGTGAAGGCTGTGATACTGGTGCAGTTGAAATTGCTAACCGAACATTCTTGTTTTGAATTTTTAAATTGCAGATGACTTCGCTCAGCTTCTACCGATTTCAAGAGGGAACCTTCGATGACTTTCTGGAGGCTTTCTTGACAGGCACTCTCCCTTACGGCTGCTACTTCGGGCACCTGGAGGCCGGTTACTTGCTCAAGGGCAAACCGAACGTTCTCTTTCTCACGTACGAAGAACTGCAGAGAGACATACGAGACGCGATATTTCGCTTGGGTAATTTTATCGGCGAACACTACGGGAACGTGCTTAAAGAATGTGGAATAGAAGGCGATACGCAATTGGACACTATCGTCCAAAGTAGTAGCCATGAAAGCATGCGAAAAGTCATGGCATTCAACCTCAGCGGGAATCCCGACCCGGAGATTGACAAGCAGTTGAAGAGCCTTGATGTCTCGTCGAGAGTGGGCAACGGAGGAGACACGAAGCGTTATAATTTTGTCAGGAACGCCAAGAGGGGAGAGTGGAAGGAGCGCTTCTCGCCCGAGCAGCTGCGACGCATGGAGGACAGCATCGCGGAAAAGACGAGTTGTTCTAGCATTATTATGGACCTTTGGAGCGACATACGGGCTGAGGCATTGAGTTTGTGCTGAGTATGAGGTTGCGAACTGCGTGATGCTTCACTAGTTAGCACGAGCATTTTTCTTCCTGTAATAAAATATTCGCAAGTGGGACAGCGATATTATCAATGTCATTATTTGTGTAGTGGTGCCTCACTGTTAACCGTATATTCACAGCGAGAAATGGACATGAAGTGAAATGCAATAACCCGTGAAAAATACACTGACCGCATTTCTCCGTGCTGCAGTAAAAATGACGTCTGCGTTCATAACCGGTGATGCGCTATGTCATTAAAGGCACGCAAGAACAACCTTTTTTAGCATCATTCAGCAAGGGTCTGTGTTGATATGTGTTTTCGACTGAGCAGCCACACGTATGACCTAAACCAAAATCGATTAGAGATGCACCTCAAACAACTGAAGTCATTTAGGAGATGGTGTTTAGAGTAGTTATTTCCCGATTAACTTCTTCGTTTTTGCAAAGTACGCGTGCAGTGCAGTTTCTCCGAGCCTTGGCTAATGTGCATTCTTAAGCCTCCGCAGTAGCAGTTGAATGTCCCACTTCATATGCTTCCATTTGAATGTACCTGGTTTAAAAATTTCCGCTGCAACCGCCCACGCAGGTATACCGCTTATTAGTGACGCGTCAGTTGGCAACACGCCCACGAGGTGCGATCGACGGTGGCTAGCCGTAAAGATAATCAGCCTGAGCGCCTCTTCATTCCGCACTTTCCCACCCTCCATGGAAAACAGTAGGTCCACCTGCAGACGCTGGTAATTGTAAGTGAACGAGAGTAGGCCTGCTGAGCGCGGTGTTATAGAGGCAATTAGGGTGATGAGGCGATTGGGCTACGAAGGAAGGGTTGGAGCAAAAATCACGCACCCCAAGCTGCATGCAGTAGCATATATATATATATATATATATATATATATATATATATATATATATATATATATGTATATATATATATATATATATATATATATATATATATATATATATATATGTATATATATATATATATATATATATATATATATATATATAATATATATATGTGTATATATATATATATATATATATATATATATATATATATATATATATATATAAGCTTTAATCAAGTAGGAGTATCCACGTCACATTGTTGATGAAACCGCTAAAGAAGGTGATACGCTGAATCGGCAGGATTTGTTCCACTCGAAAATGCAATCGTCCATTCAGACACAAAGTAACCTTATTCTAACTTAATCAGCGTCGCTTCCAACGGTTTCCTCGAATATTAAAAAACACTTTAACACACTAGCGCAGAGTGATCACGTTGAGGTTATCCCTCCCGAACCACCTCGGGTAGTCTTCAAGCGATCTAGTAATCTGCATGACATGTTAACGTCCTCTAAAACGAAGATTCCCGAGACTACGGTTTGCCAACCTTGCAAGAAGACACGGTGCGAGGTTTCTGCACCATGATGACATCACGTACTCCCAACAACACTACCTCGGACTTCCGCAGTCAAAGTAAAGGTCATTTCACCTGCGACATTAAAAACTTCATCTATTTGCTAGAATGTTCTGTTTGTAACCGCATATGCAACTGTGTGCGGCGCGATCACATACCTTGCCTATGAACATGCGGGTGCTCCTCTCCTTGCTTTGAAGCCATACGAACGATGTTTTAAGCACCTTTCTTTTTTTTGCGCAATTAGTATCGTAATAAACACATTTTGTCGTTTTGTAATACAGTGGTGGTGGTGCTGGTGATGCTGCTACAGGCGGGATTAGCATTGAAGGGTGTTAGTTTGGGCTAGTTTGCTTTCCAAAATGTCAAGTGGTGCAGGGACACTGAAAAGGCGAGTACGTCAGGGATTAGCCTGGCTGGCCTGGCCGGCCATTGCTTCGGCTCAACACCTTTTTCTGTGTCAAATATTCCGCCACGCGCCCATAAGTACTGTCTTTCACAGAAATATGAGAAGAATTCGTCAGACTTCCGCTGCGATTCCTTTCATTGGGGTTCGGCAAACGGGTGAGCGTAGTTCCCTTTGTCGGTTCTGCAGCAGACGCCCGCAAAGGGACGTTGTCTAATAGGGCTGCGTACTGATTTGCCGTAAGAATATAGCCGATACTACAGATGCTTGATGTGTGATCATGCAATTATTTTACCGCGCTTCTTTCATTTCTTATCGTTTAATCAATTATTTCCTCTTTCCCTGCTCTCATACGGCGCTGTAAGCTACATGCGGTATGACTGCGGTTGCACCCTAATCCAAGGATAAGAGCGTTTTGGCTAAGAAATTGCGTAGTCGGTTAGACGCGTAAGCACCATACGCTCCATGGTCTTCTCAACACAAGAAATGAGAGATATACCTAAGGTTCGCAAGGGTTGCGGGTCTGTTTGGTACTTAAGGTAGAGCCTTCTCCGCGGCAAATATATTCGGAAAGAAAGGGCGTTCCTTACTTGGCACATTTTAATTCGTATTTTTTATTCTGCCACGGGTTCATAGCACACATTTCGCCCGATTTTAATGCGTCCGCGGACAAATGGTTAGCGCATCGCGCTGCTTTGCTAAGGTAACTGGGTTCAATACCAACCATCGGCTCAAGCTAGATCTCCCAGTTTATGCCAGTGTGCCCCATACGTGTGTCTCTGCAACAAAGCTCTTCAACGCCGACATGGGTCAATATAAGTGCAGGACTGGGAACGTTTTTCGAAGAAACTGTTTTACGCCGACTTGGAGTATTGGGCATGTGCCACTCGGTCTATGCTTTGCCAGTAGCTTTGTGCCGCTTTTCGATGAACGTCTTTGACGTCTACTTCGGTAACTAGATATGTGCTCCTGTACATCTGCCGCTCCACAGTGTTGAAAAAGATCCCATAAGTTTATCCTAGGCTAAGCTGAAACGCAACCCACTTCACAAGCGTTCCTCAAGGTCACCTATACCTGACGCGTGATCAGGCGGCGCCACAAATGCACCGGTTCAGGCCTCTCACTCCCAAGCCCTTGTGAGCTGAGCCATGAACTCACGGGATATGTGGCGCTCTTCAACGAAGCTCTCACCAGCTTGGGTCGCAGCTGAACGATTTCCAGCACTCGCAGGCACCGGTGCGCCGCGCCTCATGCCTCGGAGGTCACGCGCAGGCTTTTTGCAGTGCCACCAGCTGGCGTAGCGTGTCCATAACGAAAACCGAGAAAGAAGCCCGGTGCCCACAAGACGCGTTTCGGGTGGCCGCGATGTGCCTTTCGGTGGGCACGCGCAGGCTTCACGGCAGCGGCGCTAGATGGTCACGTGTGTTCTTGGAATCACGCGAAACAGGAGTCCAGCTGCAGTAAACGCCTGATATATACCTCATTTCCAGGGTATCAATACGTTTTGTCTTTATTTTGATCTAATGCTAATGCATTACCGCCGACAGTCATCGTGGGATGCGTTCTGGTGCAATTTTATATGCATTTTATTTGCATCTTTTCATTTCACGTCCTACCGAAGACACTGGGTAGTTCGTGGTCGAATGGGTAGCGTATCGGGATGTCTTGCTGAGGGAAGAGAATTCGAAACCAAACGTGGGCCGAATTTGGGTCACTGAGTACGTTGCAATGTCTACATAAGTGCCGCTTTTCAATTAATCTATAGTTCAAGCCGACATAGGTCATCGTATATGCGGAGCTCAGTAGGTACCTCTGATCGCAGAAGCTCAGATGCTTACTCGAAACATTAGATATGTCTCACTCAGTCTGTGCTGCTCTTCAATGCACCTCTTCGATGACAACTTGGGTCATTGCATATGTGCCAGTAGGTGTGCGCTGCTCTTTAATGAACGCTTTGATACCAGCTTCGGTTAGCAGGTTCCTGTGAGTGACAAGGAAGGACCTTAATGACTATAGGAAAGTAAACCCCGAAACCACTGCCGCTGTAAAAGACACTATACATTCAGTGGCTTGGGCATATCGTAGCCATACAAGGATGAAAATTGCTGTTTTTCACCACACGGGTTTGAACCCACGTGGCCGCGTACGTTTGTTGTACGGTGCACAGTCTAGGGTTAGAAGGATGGCTGCTTTGTTTCATATCACATTTACTCTTCCGCGTAGTGTCTATACGATGGCGACGAACGGCTGCCACACTCCTTGCGATATGAAACACCGGGTGCTCCATGGCAGGGCGTTAAGCTCTATTCTTTACAAGATCATCAATCATAAATTAACCAACCTCCTGCATACGTCAATCCAATGGTCATTGTACGCACAACTACGCTTGGAGCGCGGAGGCGCATCTCGACTCGACGTCAAGCCGTCAAGGCACGCCAACATTAGGAATAAAAATTCAGTCATAGCTTGTTTTCGCCAGCCGAGTGCAAGATCGCACCTTTTATCAGTTTTGCGAATGTTGGAAACAATGTCCAAATAGCAGTAAGCTACGTCACAAGCGGACGTTGTTACGTTTCCCCTCCGACGTGCGGTATAGCCGGCATGGATGCAACGGACGTCGGGGCTTCGTTCACAGCGGCCGACATTTTGGCCAGTTCAGCGCTGCCCCAACACCTCCTGCTAAGCGCGTCCAGGCATGTTTCAATGCCACGTGTCTTCGTGTGTGTGTGTGTGTGTGTGTGTGTGCGTGCGTGTGCGTGTGTGTGCGCGCGTGTGTGTGTGTGTGTGCGCGTGTGTATGTGTGTGTGTGTGCGTGCGTGTGCGTGTGCGTGTGCGTGTGTGTGTGTGTGTGTGTGTGTGTGTGTGTGTGTGTGTGTGTGTGTGTGTGTGTGTGTGTGTGTGTGTGTGTGTGTGTGTGTGTGTGTGTGTGTGTGTGTGTGTGTGTGTGTGTTGGTGCCCACGCTTGTCAAAGCGCGGCAGCCGGGGAGAGGAGCTCCCCAACTGTGAAGCGAGGAGGTCTGAGCGGCGCCGGCCCGGCGGAGACTTGTCGCTTGTCACAACGTGTCCGTGCGCCGCCGTCACGTGCGCCTCTTCCGAGCCGTTCCTTCTTGCCCTCGACTCCGAGAGTAGAAAAGCAGCTGCCCCCGGACGCCAAGAGGGAAGCTTCGATTTCTTCCGTCGAGTAACGTGGTCTCCCGTTTCTCCACTTCGGAAGACCTGACCGGCCGCTCTTTTGCGATGCTAGAATAAACAAGTTGTTCTGTTAGCAGTCGACTCATCCTTTGCCAGGGCCTTCGGATGCTTCCAGCTGTGCCCCAGGCCGCCAGGCCACCGCTACCCTTGGGGCTTGCGACCCATTTGCAACAACGTTCACGTTCTGCCGAGATCGAGAATGCTGTAATGGAAATTAGCAGACTGAGTGTCAAGTTTGATTATAAACATCTCTGAATAGAAGCGCCCGCCCCTCCCACCTTCAGTAAGATCAAGTAAAGATGTCTTCAAATACAATTGTCTTAACGTTCTTGTCATAAACATATGCCGTAGTCGTGATGGCCTAGAAAATAATCAAGTAGTTTGTTAAGAAAAACAAGAATTAAGAACAACAAAGAACTATGTGATACAGGAACTCAATTTGTGCCGGACCGTGCGCTTTGTGATCTGCCTACGAAAAGGAGGTAGCTTTGTAAGGCAGCAGGTTATAAAAGGCAGTAACCCAGAGTGAAACGAGTTGCGACTTTCAGTTGTCTGTACACGAAAATGCAGTGGCCAGTACTTGTTTTGTTCTAATGCCGCATGTGAATTTCATTTCGGGTATTTACAATTTTCCGTTGCCGCACGCTTAACAGCTTATTTTCTTGGCGCGTTATTACTGGTAGCCAGCATCTGGCCTTTTACGTTACCGCAGAAGGTGACAACGATGAAGTGAACCAACTTATGACGACGACGACGACGACGACGACGACAACGCGGATGCCCTGTCAGTGATGGTGTCAGTTTGAAACTCTGTTGTATTTATGGATTTAATGTACGTATTAACAGGACATTAATACAGGACGTAATATAACAGGACATTTCTGATGCGGGAATAAAAATACCGCGTGATATAAATGCGTTGTTATGCACTTGACAAAATTGCTTGAATTCATCCGGATCACCGTCTCAGCTTTTCGGGCAAGGAAAGCCTCTCAGACCCTACTTCTCACATATCTGCGAGAGTCAGGCTCAGCGGACACAGGGGAACAAATATGGCGCAGAGCGATTTCCTCAGACACAGCAACTCACACGCCAGGTATGCCAGGCTAACGTCATCTGCAGCAAGATCACCGATAGCCACGCTGCGAATTCAGAACAATTTTAACCCTAACGCCAATGCATTTTACCGTAGATTTCAGATGCCGATAGGAGGCCAAACGACCTTGAGCGAAAAGCCGGAGCTGTTATCAGGACAAGTTTACAAGGAAATTTATTCATCCACAGGCACGCTTACAACTGTGGTATAAACGTAAAGTACAATATAAAGTATACCACATGTAATACATCATACTTGATGTAAACAAAACAGATTAGCAATTGGAATAATAAATGGCCTCTGCTTGACACTGGCTTTGCAACACAGGAACAACAACAAGATATCATTACAGCGTCCACGCAAAAGCATTTTTGCCAGCTTCCAATCTATGAAAGACACCCGGGGCACATACAAATACAAAGTCTCTACTCAGGAAAACAGAATTGAGCATCATTCTGGCTGTAGAAAGACTGCCTCGGGAGACGGTGAGGGACCGCGTACAGTAGCGGCGGAGGAACTCGGCTTCACCGCATTTGAACAACTGTTCTTCAATATGAGCCCATACTATCACATTCAGTATTCGCATTTCGGGGTACATTGCTCTATTTGACTGCCGCGATCGTTCTGCAATGTTGCGGAAGAACCAAAGAACGTACATCTAACGCTGTAGTAGACGAGACTCGCAAACCGTTCTCGGTGCTGTGGTGCCGCAAGATGGATATTCCAAACATTCTTGCAACTAGCTCCCAGAAGGTGCGTGAAACAACGCACCCCTTACTACATGCGCGTTGGTCTCTGTTTGTGAGCAATGGATGCATTTATCATTCGATACCATATGCCAGCGTTCCAGCATGTCTCTTGTAGGTAGAATGCCCCACTGATATAGCCAATGAAAATCCTTTACTTGAGAGGTTAAATCACGTGAAAGCACGGCTGTCCATGTTTGCGTAGTAGCTGTCCGTGCAGGGATACCTGTCTCACACAACATTTCGCAAAGCCTGGAAACGGGTGTCGCATGCCACTTTGTAATTCTTAGTTGTACAAGCTGCCTTTGCAAACGCGCAGCCGCCGCATACTGCAGTGCTGGCGTTCCCGCTGTGGGAAGCGTGTTGCCTGTACTCTGCGGCATAAGCGTTCGACGTTAATAGCCCAGCCAATGAAGGAGCAGTGGCCTACCTGGGTACTCATGATCATCAAGTAGATCACATGTGCTCTTAGTGCACAACAGCCTACCAAATGTAACTATGCAGCGCAAGCTCCCTCCTCCGCTGGATTTCGGGAGACGCAAAAATTTGTGCGCTATGTATTGCGACTTGTTTACCCATAACGATGGGAAAATAAATGAGTAAGTTGTGCGAACAAAACGAAATCATCCGGACAACCAGTGAAAACATAAGAAAATGTCGTCTCCTGCCTCCAACGCTTTATGGTGGACTAAATTACATTCACTAATTACTACACAAACAAGCTACTAAAAATCTTGCTTCCGAGTTCTTCCTATTGTTTGTTTACAATATCAATCAAGGCGTAACGTCTGGTACGCTGAAGTTTTATTTGTCGTTTCTAAATGCGACGTTCAAAAGGCCGACTCAGGGTACCATACACTTCGTTGACATTTTTTCTCGGTGAAACAAGGTTGCCTGCGCTCTTTTGAACGCCATTGGTCCGTTATTTCTTCGGTGAGGGTTTTGTGTCGCCTCGAGAAATGGCGCCAAGCTGCGTGGCGCCTGCTTCAGGCACTTTTCTTCTTCTAGCTGGGCAGTGTGCTCTGTTCCCATGGCGTCTTTCACTGCCTGTCGAGCCGGCTTCAGCTGGTTTTCTTCTTTCGGCTGGGCAGCGTTGATATTAACCAGGGCAGAGTATGGCGTGAGGCGGTACGTCTCAGTGTGGTAGGGTGTGCCGTTGCGAACATGCAATACGCGCGTTTTTAGACTTTGGCTAGTGTCATCTCTAGCCAATCTGATTTGCGGTTGCCATTCGTGCTTATATCTTCTGTCGATTAGGGCAGAGCCAGAGAATATTTTTAATTTCTTCAGCGCGTCACTAAATTGATTGTCGCCCTTAAGAAAGTTGCGAGACGTGCTTCCTTTGCCTTCTATGAAGGTCACCATTTCTTTGAAACTGTGGCAATGTTCTCGCGTGCTGTCCGCTGTGGGAGATTGGCGCTTATACGGATTGTTGAGCGCTGATGACCAATAAAGCGGCGATCAAATGCTATAACTAAAACCGCTTTAACACCACCCATATCAGTTTTTGGGAAGAAATGTCCCTCCAAGCGGCCGCTGCTTCTTCGGTGAGGTTTTCTGTTTTCTTCAAGAATCAGAGCTGTGTTGAGATTTCGCTGTTGTCCAGAGAGAACGAACACCCCGTGGGATACCTGTGTGCTGGAGATCGCGGACAGTATCGCGCGGTTTTGCTGGGCTAAGCAACACATCTGCGCTTGCCACGGCTGTGGGCAGCAAAGAACACCGGCACGAGCCATACGTCCAACAGCGCGTTCCTAGGCGCACGACTGCCGCAGGATCAGCGCCGCAATCGGAAGTGCCACAACACGCGGCTAATGGCATCAAGCCGGCGACGCTAGTTTTCAACGCTGTC
This sequence comes from Dermacentor variabilis, assembly GCF_050947875.1. Taxonomy (NCBI): domain Eukaryota; kingdom Metazoa; phylum Arthropoda; class Arachnida; order Ixodida; family Ixodidae; genus Dermacentor; species Dermacentor variabilis. The sequence goes on from NC_134573.1 coordinate 82,288,557, forward strand.
CTACCTTCCAACGCACCTTCAGTTAATAAGGCTGAGACAAGCGAAAGTGAAGCCTAGAAACCACGGGTTGACGACGACAAGACATCTACCTATGAGCTAAGTGAAGATAAAGACATAGACTGCGATGAAACGCCGTTGTCTTTGGTAACGTATAAAAAGAAGCGGCCTGAGGGAATTCCAGTTGTTTTTCGACCCTCACAGGTAGGACGCGACTTCTGCCAAGTGAATCCAAACTGCGCTGCGTCGGAAATTGCCTCCGCGGAAAAGGAAAAGGTACAGACATTCCGCGTGAATAGAGATGGAAGTTTCTCTGTCAACGTTACTTCACTCTCATCTGCAAGACATCTACTGTCGATGAGCGAAGTGGCTGGTTTGGGAGTCAAACCATTCATTCCGGCATCTTATACCGAGAATGTTGGCAAGATACGCCATGTGCCAGTGGATTATACGGAAGAACAACTGGTTGACTTCCTGAAGGACTTTGGCGGGACATCTGCCCGTCGCCAATCACGCTACAATCGCCAAGAAGAAGGAGCGGTAGAATGACGCCCTCTGAGAACTGTCATTCTCCATTTCAGAGAAGACAAACCAATGCCGCAACGAGTGCATTTAGATTTCACGAGTCATCCCGTAGAAGAATATCACGGCCCTGCTCTGAGATGCTACAACCGCCAGACATTTGGACATTTATCGAAGAACTGTCGCAGTCCACGTCGCTGCAAGATATGCTGAGAAGACCACGACCATTCAGAGTGCAAGTCTGTTTGTCAGTCAAAGTGTGCCAGCTGTGGCGGAAACCATACAGCTTCCTTCTCCGGGTGCCCTCAGAGCAGAGCTGCCTCAAGGTTGCGCAGACATGAGTTGAAATACAGAAGGCTACTTCCTCGTAATGCGCCCCCACCCAACTTTGATGCTGTAAGATGAGCGCCTCCAACTGCCAACAAAGAAAAAGTACAAGTGTTCAACAAGAACCATTCTGCAGCTCTAAAGCACTCGGGTCGACAACGCTCTGACAGTGAGCGACACGATCCACCTCCAGAGAACACTACTCATCTTGCCAAGGCTTCGAGTGAATTTCGCCGACCTTCTAAACAACGCCCTCTGCCAGTGACACAGCGACCTCACCTAACATCTGAACGACTACATCAACATTCGCCTCAACCACACCAGTCATCCCAGCGACCATCTCAGTCAGCTCTTCAGGGACCTGCTTCAAGCACGCATGGAGCTTCAGCGTCGTTTGGTGATTACGCGTCTTTACCCGTGGCACAGATGATCCTACCCATGCTATTCACAGCTCTGCGTGCAATTCACAGTGCCACTCCACACGCAAACAACCTTCCAGAGGTAAAAGCACTGCTTGCTATGGAATCGTTGGTGCTTCCACAACCACAACAGCTCCACTGCAGACTTACAATGAATATACGCTATAACAATGTCTTCGTGTATCAGTGGAATTCTAATAGCCTTCGAAATAAGTCAGCTGATTTCGGCAAACTACTAGCTCAAGATAACATTCCTGTTTTATGTATAGAGGAGGCAGGCGTACGAGATGACTTTCGTCTTTCGAACTATGTTATATATAAATCATCGCGCATCACTGGAAGTAGCAGAGCGACGTTATGCCTGAGAAAAGACCTGCCATCCTATTTAATACAGTCGAGCGATCTAAATATACAGGAGTTCGTAGCATGCAAGATATCTTTTAGAAATACAAGCGTCACAGTAATCAGTCTTTATCTACAATGTTCTAGGAAAATATCAGTAGACAGCTCGATAAATGTGTTTGGTATCGGAAACTCACATGTGCTGGTTTGTGGGGACTTCAACGCACATAACGTCATCTGGGGCAGTGAATATAAAGATTCCCGTGGAAGCATTATAGAGACTGCCGCAGAAAAAAGTAATTTCGTCGTGTTAAATGACAGCTCTCCCACGTTCTTGCGTGGGTTTCGTTACTCAAGCTGAATAGATGTCACGCTCTGCTCACAAGACCTTCTTGATGGAGTTGAATGGTCAACAGACTTAGAAACGCACGGTAGTGATCATTTTCCGATCCTGGTAAAACATCGCCTCATACGGAGTGAGGGGACCCGGCGCTATCAAAATATACTAATTGGCAAAGTTTTCGGCACCATTTAAGTAACTCATTGGGCGAAAATCCGAACTTTCAAAGTTTCGCAAATATATTGTGTGAGTCTTACAAGATCTGCACAAAGCAAATCATTGTTCCGAATGAATACGCTGCAGTCGACGAGGAATATGAATGCCTAAGGGCAATTCGAACACGCGTAGAACGGGCTTACCGCCGCAGTGGAAAGCTGGAGGACTACAAGATGGCACACAAATATCAGTCAACTTACAAAAATTCAGTCAACTTACAGTGAATTCAATTAATTCAGTCAAAATTCAGCCAATTCAGTCAACTTACAAAGACGCTTACAAAAATTAGGTGCGAGACGATGGCGAGAATACTGCGTGTCGTTGTCTCCGTTTACTCCAGTTGCCAGAATAAGGTCCGTTGTCCGATCTTTTAGCGGTCCAGTCACCCAGAGCCATCCCTTCCGAGCCCTTGCCGTAGCTCGAAGCACTCCGGAAACATCTGTTGGTGACGAATTCTGTCAACTTATATCCCGACCAGGAATTCCGTTCATTTGCCTACAATGTACAAGTTCGACAACACTAGCAGAACATAAAGTTCGTGCGTGCTTTATGTCACAACGTCCTTAACTTGACTGTGAGTTTAGTCTAAATGAATTGAAATGTGTTCTTTCGTCATGCCGTACAAAGACAACCGCAGGCCCACATGGTGTTACGTATGTGTTGTTAAAGAACCTAGGTCCAGTAGGAAGAATGACTGTTTTGGAGATATTTAATGATATCTGGATAACAGAGACGCTTCCGGATTCATGGAAATTAGCCCAATTTCAGTGCTAAAACCAGGGAAGACTCCACTTTGTCTTGGCTCCTACCGACCCGTCAGTCTCACAAGCTGTTTTTTCCAAACTAATGGAGAAGATGATAGACAGTCGACTGCAATGGTGGTGTGAACACACAAATGTGTTTTCCGACCACATGACCGGTTTTCGACAAAATCGGTGTACAATGGATGCAGTATTAGACATTGCCACATGCGTCGAACATGAACGAATTTTCGGAAATGTGACAGTAGCAGTATTCTTAGACATTCAAAAGCATTTGACACTGTAAGTCACATACCCGTCTTTGCTGGTATGTTAGAGCTTGGCCTACACAGTCGAACGCTGCGATGGGTATCAAATTTCTTGAAAGACAGAAATTAACGAGAAGAAAGGGGGTTAACCGAGGGGCCCGATTTTTATTAGTCATATCATAAGAAGCCAACAAACATTGACACCAAGGACAACATAGGGGAAATTGTGCTTAATAAATGAAATGAAGAAATGATAAATTATTGGAAATTAAAGTGGATGAAAAAACAACTTGCCGCAGGTGGGAACCGAACCCACAACCTTCGCATTTCGCGTGCGATGCTCTACCAATTGAGATACCACGGCGCTGTTTCCCCATCCACTTTCTTGGGTATTTATGTGTCCTAGTAGAACCCTGGGAGTGTTAGCCAGCGCCACCACTCACTGACCTTGGCGGCAGACGTGGAACGTCTTTTTTGCCGCAGGCGTCACGAGACCGTGATCTTTTTGGGTGAAGGCGACTGGTCAATAAACCCACATATGCTACCTGAAGGCATCAATGTTGCCGGATTGGAGACCCTCGCTATGTAATTAACGAGAAGAAAGGGGGTTAACCGAGGGGCCCGATTTTTATTAGTCATACCATAAGAAGCCAACAAACATTGACACCAAGGACAACATAGGGGAAATTGTGCTTAATAAATGAAATGAAGAAATGATGCTCTGCCAATTGAGCTACTATGTTGTCCTTGGTGTCAATGTTTGTTGGCTTTTTTTGAAAGACAGAAAGATATTTATGGAAACAATTGAAGGAAAAAGTAATTATCATAGCATCACGCAGGGCGTTCCGCAGGGCAGTGTTCTCAGTCCGTTCTTATTCAACTGTGTCATGGCAGCCTTGCCACAAAAACTCCCGTCTGGCCTATTGTATTCTCTGTACGCAGATGACGTCTGCATATGAGCCTCTGGATCTCATATACAAGACATTCAAACAACGCTGCAAGAGGGTCTTGATAGTATCGACACCTTTTTAAAAGAAAGAGGCATGAGCCTTTCATACGCAAAGACTGCCGTACTTTCTTTCACTAGACGACAGCTGAATAATTTCCAACTTACGCTAAAGGGGCAAAGTTTGATGTTTGTGAAAGAGCATAAATTTCTTGGAGTTATTCTTGACCGCCAGGTAACATGGGCATCACAGATCCGCGCAATTGAAAAGCAGACCAATGCAGTAATAAACGTACTTCGGCGACTCGCTGGCACAACGTGGGGTGGATTAGTCTCCTCGCTACTACAAGTTCATAATGCACTCATAAAACAAAAAATTGCTTACTCGGCCCCTATTATTCATGGTTTATCGCAAACTTCTGAGGAACGCCTCCAACGTTTACTAGCAAGGGGGCTACGAGTGTGTCTACTAGTGTGTCGCAGGCTACCTCGAGTCCTGTAGTAATTCCTGAAGCTCGTGACCCCCCATTTCCTCTCATACGAACGGTTCAAACATGCCGAAATGTTTATCGCATCTTAACCCAACACGAGAAGCATCCATTAAACCTCGCCCTCACCGAAAGAAACAAAAGCAAAATTCACTATTTTGTTCGAGAACATAAAGCATTATTACCAAGATTTGAATTATGCAAAGTGGATGTTAGTTACCCTCCCTGGATGCTAACAAGCCCTGAAATAGAATTATCGGTTGACGGGATTATATCAAAGAGAGACATGTTCATTGTAGCCGCACAGCAACTGGCACTTTTCCAAATTTACTCATCATATTTTCAGTACATCCATGTTTATACAGATGGTTCGTGTCATAAAAATTTCTCGACTTCAGCATTCGTCATTCCACATTTAGCGCCAGAGCAAACACTTAAATTATCCCGGGAGACATCTTCTACCAAGGCAGAACTATCTGCAATCCTGTGTGCTTTGCGTTTCATAACATCAGAAAAACATTCGCAAAATTGGGTTATTTTAGCGATTAGCAAGCCGCTCTCACATTACTACAGAGGAGGAGGAGGAATAAACAGTTATTGTAGAACCAGCACTTTATGATGGCCGGGCCTAAGCCTCCCACGAAGGGACGTCGACGGCTTGCCTCGCCGCCGCCTGGCGGGCGTGCTGGGTCGCCCAGGTTTGGTCGTCGAGGGCGGAGCTCCGCAGAGCCTCATGCAACCTCGACGAGAGAGTCGCGGTATTAGTCTGGGTGTACTGTGCTGGGCACTCCCATAGCATATGCGGAAGCGTAGCCAGGCAGCGCGCGCGGGCGACCGTCTCAGTGCGCGCTTTGTGCTATTCACCGAGAACATCGCAACTCCGACTCCATAGCAGAAATCTTTCTCGCGGAATTGCTTACTGCACACCCGAGTTGTAGCGATGACTTTTGGTATCCAAGCTTTACGCAGCTTCTCGTCCCGTGGGTGCGTGTGAAGGCTGACAGCGGGGTACGTTTCGTGCGTCCGGCACTGTGGCACCGAGCAGTAGCATATCATGTTGGACGCCTTCGGAGGAAGCCACCACGTATTATAGTGCTTTCAAGTGCTGTGAAGCAGGCACCCGAAGCGGGAAAACCTCCCCACTTAATCAGAGCCTCAGCGCAGGTGGGACTTTAGAAACTTTCGTGTTCAGCTTGCTTCGCCGCTTCCGATGAAGCCGACGCATCCGCTGTGTCCACGTGATTCCTTATACCAGGTCACGCCGACGGCAGAGCCGGCTTTTCCAGTGGTGGCGCTCGTCATGTGGGGGCCAGTGCTATGACGTCGCTCGTAGTGACACGTCATTACGAGAATTATTCAAAGCAACATCTGTTGTTTGTGTAATCTGTTGCTTCAGTAGACGAAATAAAGTTTAGAGAAATAGTGAAATACACAACACGAATATCTGCGTGGTCTTTTTTTCAAGAGAGATAAACTTCCGTTTCGTCTGCTTGTTCACATGTCGTACAGTTGCACGCTCAGTGAGGGAAACCATGCCATTTTCTACCGTGTTTCAGCGCGCGATCATGTTCTGTGATCCGCTTGCGTCTGCCCCGCTGCTCGTGTAGCACTGACTTATACCGCTAGCGAGCTCTTGTTGTGCACAGCGCGCAAAATGTCTTGTCTCATACGCTGCACGGAACAAGGCAAACACAGCAGCTCGCGCTCGACGTCAGCGGAGGTGCGCCGCGCAATAATAAAGCGACAAAAAAGACAGGCGGGCCCGTGACGTATGCCTCACGCGATCCTCCAGCTCTGGTATGGGAGACCGCTGGGAAGGAATTTAGCTTGCGGAGGCTAGATGGGGGCAAGTGGAGAGAGGTTTATGTTGGCGGTGAGGCTCGCCTCCTGAAATCATGGGTTCGTGACACTGAAATGTCCGTTAATATGGAGCAATTTGAAAAATTCTTGCGGTAGAACGCTCCCCATACAGCCCGTAACACCTTCCAACAGGTAACCAAAATTTTCTATGTGGCCTGGCCATCTATGGGTTACTTAGGGGCCCGCTAAATATCGGCGTCTGTTCGGCATGACACCATGAAAAATACCATTTCCGGAAAGAAAAAAAGAAGCACTAACGTTTGACCGCAATAATTGTAAAGGCAAGGCGGTTTAAAATAGTAAAGAGGAGTGTTTTATTCGTTGATTGAATTTAGCAAGAATGTGCTACTACGGTAGTTCTTATAGCGTGTAAAGCAATATGGCAGGGTCCGAAAAGGCATGCATAGGGAATCGAGCATAAGCGTCCATAAAAAGGGCAAAGCATCAGCGACATCACCATAGTCGGGGGGGGCTTACTTCAGCTACACTCCCGAGTTGCTGCGAAATCCAAACACGTAAATGTGACGCGTGATATTTAAATTCATTTTTATATCTTCCGTGCGTCACAATATAGCTTCTCGCTGTTAGAAACACTTGTGACACGTACATCATTTGGCCTCGACGCGCGTCGAAAAGCCAACGCGACGAGAAACGCTGGCAGCGGCGAGCGAGCGTGCTTTTCTTTCCAGCAACGCTATTTTGCAAGGTTCATGCCGAACAGACGTGGCTATTAACTACGCTGTCGAGACGACGCTAGCTCAAGCTGATCTACACAGCTAGCAACGTGGCAAAGCTCACAGGGGCCCATGACTGAGGGCTCCACCTTCGCCGGGATAGCTCCTTTGTGAAAGTTTTTCATTCATTCATTCATTCATTCATTCATTCATTCATTCATTCATTCATTCATTCATTCATTCATTAACTGCGCTGTTTACTCAAAGCTTCTCATCGCTATACTTTGTCACCTCTCAGACAGAAATCTGTTTTGCCGTAACTAAATTAATATGCTTCTCTTCGAAATTGAATTTGTGCTTATTACTCATCCGCACATTTTGAAGAAATGAAGTAAAACCTTTAGTCATTTCCCAATTTATTGATTGGTTGATTCATGCTTTTGGGACATACCAGGTCTCAAAGCAATAGACAGGCTAACAGAAAGGGGCATGCAGAGGGAACATCATGCTTGGTTTCGACTCATTGCGGTTTTTATCGTGCGCCTAAGCCTCTTAGGTTCTTTTTGAACAGGGGTCCCCAAGGATAGGAGGATACTGTGCTTAGTATCTCACCACAGCGCATGCGTAAAACCCAAATAGCATATCTGTGTTTGGGTTTCCGCAAGCCCTAAACGCTAAAGTTCAAAAATAGCGTGGGGGTCCCAAACGCCTCAAATCTGCTTTGCATCGTCTCAGCGTTTCCGGGAACATCTCAAAAATAAGAATAAGGAGAAAACTCGTCAGCGCCATCTCGTTCAAAATTGCAAACTATCTGGCATGCTCTTCATCCTGTAAAATATTAAGGAGCGCTTTATTTATATTCATAGCACGCGTTTACGGTTAGATGCGCTCGACGCTTTATAGGAATGCACGGAAAGAGACAGTGGCCGAGCGAGGCCAACGCGAACAACAACAACCATCTTCTTCGTCTTCGTCTTCTGCTGGCACCCGTATTTCTTGCTACAACCAATTTCATTCCGCCTAATTAGATAATTAGTGTTCGCTAATTAATGACCTTCTCGAATAATATAATTACACGAAAAGTGTTAATGAGAAAGCTGTAGAGCAACATGTAAAAGTACCGATAGAGCTTTCTTTTGCTCGATAGGTGCTGCATGAAACTGTTTTTTGCGGTCGTGAAAGAAGCCCACGAATACACGCTAATTCCCTAGAGCGGCCAGTTGTGCGGCAATGTTGCATGCAGTTGCGGGTTACTTTCACGCTCGGAAAAACACTTTTATGTAGCACGTGTTGAGCAACAGAAAGCTGTGTCGGGAGCTTTTCATGTCACTACAATCTTCTCATTGACACTTTTCACCTAATTTTAATGTTTGAAAAGTTGAATAATTAAGTAGGGATAAAAAATAAAAGTAGAAAAAAATAACTTGCGTATCTCCAAGCGATGGCGAAGGTTACCTTGGTTCTGTCCAGCTAAGTGGCATTCGCATATTTTTCAACTCGGGCTAAATTTATCTCGTACAACCTGTATACATCTAATACAGGAACTCTATTATTCCTGGACGGAGTGATCGCTATTAGAATGTCGTCTATGCCATGGACTCCTGTGTCATGTCTGATTGTCGTGATCTTCCTTCGCGCGAATGTCGTAACATTTATTTTGGGGTTGAAATTAGTGGTGCCATACTGTGTGTAGCCTGCAAATTTGGTGGTACCTCCAATTTCCTGCAGGACGATGACGTCAAGTGCCTCCTCCTTTGCATTTAGAAATTGTTGTAGGTTCCTCGTTTTTCGTGGGTATCGCCTAAAATTCCATTGCCAATACTTTTGTACTGATTACGTTCGGCCACGTGTGCTATTTCCGTAAGCTTCACAGGAAATTTTTTTCATTCCAGCCGTAGCTGGCCTGTTCTATGGTTTAGTTCTTGTTTTGAATGGACCTGCTTCCATGGTTGTGTGATCTTTTTTCATGTTTTCTATCATCATCAATCTGATTTCTGCACTATCAATTCTTTGACCCATTTCACCGAGCTGTATCACTTGAACTATAGACGCTGTTCATCTCGCCAACGTGATGTAACGTATGGGCGCGTTCCCGTTTTGTCGAACTATATTTAGACCTTAAAGAGACTATACTTTTCATACGAATGAAATACACGAATCATATCGATAAATATAAAAACCCGGCACTTGCTTTCTGAAGCTCGCGCGGTCATTTACAAAGAACTGCGCCAAAAGCAGGTCGAGCCTTTCGAGCAAACAGAACACTGAACACTTTCTCAAAAACAACGTTCCTATTTTTGCTATGCAGTCTCACCGTGCAGGATCCGGGAACGGCTTCCACGCATTCGCTTCACGCAGCAAAGCTAAATTGTAGGCCATTGAAAAGTACAGCATTTCGCTGGTCGCCTTTGACGCTACCATATTGGGAAACTCTTTTGTCTCGCGCTCTCGAACGAACGAGAACGACGAGAGCAGCACGCAAAACTGCCTACGTGCGCACACAAGAATCGGATGCGTGCGTACGTAGCGGCCGCGTGCGTATCACATATCGTCCGCGCTGCGCTCTGCACGTGCGCACTTTGCGGAACGTAGTGATCATATGTACGCAGCGCCCCTTGAGTTCGCTATGTACGCAGAACTAAAACTGTCCAATGACGGAGACCATGGCTTGTGCACAGCAGACGACGGAAGCAAAAAGCGTTTTCGACTGAATATTCGCACGCTTTGATCTGGCTGCATTATTTTTACTGCGCAGGAAAGCTGTTTTGCTTTATCAAGGACTTTATACACAGTGCCTTCGTTTCAGTTTATTAGGCGGAACGTCAAGGTTGCGTGACGTTACGACAGCGAAACGGGACCGTCAGCGCCATTTTCTACGCGTCGCGGCTACGTCACGCCTCGAATAAAATGGTGGAGTGTCTAGAACACAACCCCATGACACATGAAAGAGCAGTGAAGGATGTAGTGCTTAGTTGCGCTAAGCTCGAACTCAATCAGCGTTAACAAACGACAGAATTTAGGTGCGCTTCAATAGCTCTGAATGAGGGATCAAGGTAAATATACCTGATAGCAAAGCATCCACAGAAGGTGATACGTTCTTAACATTAATGTTGAACGACGGTTCATGGGGCGTTTATCGGCGGCTCATGGGCGGTTCATGGCGGTTCATAATATGACGCCATATTCCTTAAAACAGAAGTAATCTAATTCTGACCTCCAACGCTAGAAATTCGTCCTCGCGGCCTGCTGCCATTACAGCTGCATATTCAAATGCTCCGCCTTTAGACTTGACGGGCGTTTCGAGCATTCAGCGCGGAAAGTGATGCAGGAAAAGGCCAGCCTTACGGTTGTCGAAGTCGCACCCCTGCACAAAACATACTTTCTTTGGAGGCCGACAAAAGGTTTAGGTGTAGAGTGCTGGTCTTCTCGTCGGAGCCCTAGCCAGTCGGCCAGCGCAAGCAGTCGCATGAAAACAACTAAAGTTAGCAATCATCTCCTGTCTTGACTCAGTAATTGTTACTGAACGGGTTAAGAAACGATAAAGCTACCCACGCCAACGCATTCATGCAAACGTCGACATGCAAAACAGCCCAAAGTGTGAGGAAGGACGTGTTGTAGCAGCTGAACTTTACGAGCGCGCCTTTCTGCACACTTCAACAGCACCATTGCATTGCAAGTCACAGCGGCGTCAACGATTTACGATGAGCGGTGGAAAAACGAATTTATTGACAGTAATAAAATAAAACAGAGTTGTCGTCCTTTTACTCATCACGCCTACATAGAATTTATTACAAATTTTGATTTCATTGAATTATTCTATCTGGGGCTCGTTTTCATTAAAAACTATTTGTTCTTCTCCAACTTTGGTTTCAAAACAGTCGCACTTCAATCGCTGCTCCCGTAACTACCCTCTCTGATGTCGCTGAAAATTTGTTGTGAACCGCTATTAGACTGGAACTTATTTGGATCGTCCTAGGAGGGATTTTCTTGGCGCATCTTCTTTTTCATTTTTTTTTCATTGAACTGCAGCACGTGTTCAATTGAACATAACCTGTGATGTTATCATGATGCGTTGTTCATGTGAATGAGCGTAGCAATAGGCAGCCGTGGATGACATATAGTGGGTGAAGTACGCTAAACATGCTAATCATAATAATCAGTAAATCGGCATCGTTGATTGCATCAAATGTGTACACTGGAAAACAGGTGCAGATGAAATTGCGTATCAAACGTTCTAGTTCTGAATTTTTCAATTGCAGATGACTTCGCTCAGCTTCTGCAAATTCCAAGAGGGAACTTGCGATGACTTTCTGGAGGCTTTCTTGACAGACTCTCTCCGTTACGGCTGCTACTTCGAGGGCAAACGAAACTTACGCACGAAGAACTGCAGAGAGACAAACGAGACGCGATACTTCGTTTGGGAAACTTTACCGGCGAACACTACGGAAACGTGCTAAAAGAATGTGGAATAGAAGGGGATACGCAATTGGACACTATCGTCAGCAGGAGCAGCGCTGAAAGCATGAGAAAAGTCATGGCGTTCAACCTCAGCGGGCATACCGACCCGGAGGTTGACAAGCAGTTAAAGAGCCTGGATGTCTCGTCGAGAGTGGGCAATTGAGCAGACACCAAACGTTATAATTTTGTCAGTAACGCCAAGAGGGGAGAGTGGAAGGAGCGCTTCTAGCTCGAGCAGCTACGCCGCATGGAAGACAGTATCGTGGAAAAAAACCAGTTGTTATAGCGTTATTATGGTCCTTTGGAGCGACATACGGGCGGAGGCATTGAGTTTGTGCTGAGTGTGAGGCCACGAACTGCGTCACCCTTTACTAGTGCTCATGACCATTTTCCTTCCTGTAATAAAATATTCACAGGTTCGGTGATTCTCTTGTGGACGAAAGTGCAGAGGCGGCGAGAAGCATGTGGCGGGATGAAAGGTTGGTAACCTGGGAGGGTGACCGAATCGATATGGGTTTCCTGAATCATGATGACGTCCGGTTGCCGGGTGACGGTACGAAGGTGTTGACGGATGACTGGCTGTTTGCGGAGATAGCCTCGGCACACTAGACCCAACATGCCATACCATCGTCTCTGACTCCCGCTCCGCCGTTATCAACTATATCAACGGCCGTATTTCACACCAAGCCTTGCGCATCTTGCAACAAGCGCCCCGCTCAACCGACCATCAGGTTACACTCGTCTGGTTCCCGGCTCTTGTAGGCACCGTCCACCCGCACCTCCCCAACCTCAACGAGGTTACCCACTCCCTAGCGCGAGGCCTAGTTAACCACGCGGGAGAAGGGGAGGCTGCCCCCACCGGTAGGGATCGCCTGACACGCTACAATGATCTTGTGAAGTCCTACTTAGAGCGTAGAACCTTCCCCGGCTCACACAACAAACTATCGCGAGCGCAGGCTACAACTTTCCGCCTGCTACAAACCAATACTTACCCCTCGTTACAACTTTATAACAAGATCTACCCAAACATTTACCCCAATCCCACGTGCCATATCTGCAAGACACAGCCAGCCACACTTCCACACATGCTTTGGGACTGTACACACCAATACCCCGACACTAACCCCACGACCCTCTCGTCGAGATGGCACGCTGCCCTGCGTAGCCCCAACCTTGACGACCAACTCTGGGCGACCCAGCAGGCCTGCGAGGCGGCGAAGAGGCAACACCTCGACGTCCCCGCGTGGGAGGCCTAGGCCCAGCCACCATCTCTTGCTGGTTTCAATAAAGTTTATTCAGTCAGTCAGGTTGAACAGTGATCTGATACATGTCATTTTTTGTGAACGGTAATTGATAGCGAGAACGGATATGGAGTAAAATGCAAATATCCGAGAAAAAAACTGATCGCGTTTCTCCGCGCGGCACTGCAAATTACGCCTGGGATCATAAGCGGGGCTGTGCGATGTCAGTAAGCTCACGCAAGCAAAAAGTTTTTGAAAATCATAGACCAAGGGTATGCGTTCAATCTGTGTTCTTTGGTGGGCACTCACTGGTCTGACCTAAACCAAAAGCTGTTAGAGACGCTACTCAAAGAAATGAAGTCATTTAAAAGATGTTGCTTCAAATAGTTATTTCCCGAATGTCTTCTTCGTTCTTTCATAGTACGCGTGAACTGCAGTTTCTCGAGCCTTCGCTAATGTGCTTTCTTATGCCTAGGCAGTACCAGTTGAAAGAGCCACATTATAAGCTTTAGTTAAATGTATGTGCTTGATCAATTTCCGCTGCAACGTTTTATCAGTACCACCCATGCAAGTATACTGCCGATTAGGGACGCGGCAGTTGGGAACAAGCCCATGAGGTCAGAGCTATGGTGGTGAGGGTGAAAGATAAACAGCCTGAGCGCCTCTTCATTCTGCACTTACAACCGTCCCTGGAAAACAATAGCTTCCACCTGCAGGCGCTGGCAATCACGATAGGTCTGTAATACTTAAAGAGTAAACGTTCGGAGTGCCGTACCATAGAGGAAATTACGGTTACGGTTAGGAAAGTAAAGAAATTTGTATGTGTACAGGGTGACAGGTCGAAGAGTTTCGGTAGGAATCACATACTCGCAGCTGTATATATATATATATATATATATATATATATATATATATATATATATATATATATATATATATATATATATATATATATATATATATATATATATATATATATATATATGAACACTACCGCGAAGCTTTCTACCAGCAGGAATATCCACGTCACAATTGTTGATGATGCTGCTAAAAAAGCTGATGCAATCGTCCATTCAGACACAAGGTAACCTTGTTATAACTTACTCAGCATCGGTTCCAAATGTTTCGTCAATCATTTAAAAACACAACATTTTAGCAAACTAGCGCAGAGGGATCACCTTAAGGTTATCTTTCGAGAACCACATCAGTTAGACTTCAGACGATATAGCAATCTGCATGACACGTTAACGTCACCTAAAAATAGGATATCATCATCTAAGGGTCATCTAATACGAGACACGGTGCAAGGTTTGTGCAGCATGATGACATGATGTATTGCCAAAAGTACTGCCTCCGTCTTCCACAATGAATGTAAAGGTAATTTGACGTGCGACACTAACGACTGCATCTATTTGCTCGAATGTTCTACTTGCAACAGCAGCTGCAACGAGGCGCAGCGCGATCACATACCGTGCCGGTGAAAGTGTGGGTGGTGCTCTCCTTGCTCTGAAGCCATGTGAACTATGTTTTAAGCAGCTTTCTTTTTCCTTTTCCTGCAATTATTATCGTAATAAAGACATTTTGTCGTTTTGTATTATAGTGGAGGTGGTGCTGGTGATGCTGCTGCAGGCGGGTTTAGCATTGAAGGGTGTTAGTTTGGGCTAGTTGGCTTTCCATATTGTGAGGTGGTGCAGGGGGAAGCAGGGCGCAGAGGCAATGAAAAGGCGAGGACGAGAGGGATTAGCCTGGCTGACCTGGCCGGCCATTGCGGCTCCGCAGCACATTTTTATGTGTCAAATATTCCACCGTGCGCCTATAAGCACTGCTGCCCCTCACAGAAATATGAGATCAATGCGTGAGATTTCCACAGCCATTATTTTGATTCTGGTGCGGTGAAAGGGCGAGCGTAGTACCGTTTTTCGGTGCTGTAGCCGACGCCCGCAAAGGGAAGTTGTCGAATAGGAGTCCGTAATGATTCGCCGTAAGAATATAGCCGATATTGCACATGCCTGATGTGCCTTAATGCAATTATTTCAAGGCGCTTCTTTAATCTATTGTCGTTTAATCCAACATTTGCGCCTTCCTTGCTCCCCTAGACGAAGTAAGTTACATGCGTTATCACTTCGGTTGCACCCTAATCTTAGTATAAGAGCATTTTAGCTAAGAGATTGCGCAGTCCGTTACAAGCGTAAGCACCATACTCACCGTGGGGAAGAAACAGAAGAAATTAGAGATATACCTAACGTTTGCAAGGGTTGCGGGTCTGTTTAGTAGGCAATGTACAGCCTTCTCAGAGGCAAATAAATTCAGAAAGGAAGGACTTTGATTATATAACATGTTTTAATTTGTTTTTTTTTTGTTCTGCCACGGGTTCATAGTACACATTTCGCCCGATTTTAATGCGTCCGTGGACAAATGGCTAGTGCATCGGGCGGCTGTGCTAATACAACTGGTCTCAATACCAACCATCGGATCAAGGTAGGTCTCTGAGTGTGAGCCAGTGTGCCCCCCATACGAGTGTCTGCGAAAAAGCTCTTCAAAGCCGAGATGGGTCAATGTAGGTGCAGTACTGGGACCGTTCTTCGAAGAAACTGCTTGAGCCCGACTTCGAACATTCGGCATGTGCCACTCGGTCTATGCTGTGCCGGTAGGTGTGTGTCGCTCTTCGATGGACGCCTTTGACGTCTGCTTCAGTAACTTGATATGCGCCGCGATGCATCTGCCGCTCTAGATTGTTGAAAAAGACCGCCT
The DNA here is from genome assembly GCF_050947875.1 of Dermacentor variabilis. Classification (NCBI taxonomy): domain Eukaryota; kingdom Metazoa; phylum Arthropoda; class Arachnida; order Ixodida; family Ixodidae; genus Dermacentor; species Dermacentor variabilis. Next base: position 82,304,147 of record NC_134573.1, read on the forward strand.
AAATTTATCCTACGCTAACTGCAATCGCAACTCCCGTTCCAAGTGTTCCCAGAGGGCAGCTACCTGACGCATGATCAGGCTGCGCCACAAATGCACGGGTAATTGCCGCTTTTTAGTTAACACTTCTCATTCCCAAGATTTTCTGAGCCGCGCCATGAATTCACTGGCTACGTGGCGCTCTTCAACGAAGCTCTCACCAGCTTGGGTCGCAAATGAACGATTCCCAGCACTCGCAGAAGCCGGTGCACCGCGCCTCCAGTATCGGAGGCCATGCGCAGAATTTTTGGCAGTGCCACCAGGTGGCGCAGCTAGTCCATAGCGAAAAGCGAGCGAGGAGCCCGGTGGCCACGTGACGCGTTTCGCGTGGCCGCGCAATGCCTTTCGGAGGCCACGCGCAGGCTTCGCGGCAGCGGCGCTAGATGTTCACGAGTGTTCTTGGAATCACGCGAAAGAGGAGTCCAGCTGAAGAAAACGCCTCATATATACGTCGCTACGATGGTAGCAATACGTTGTGTCGTTATTTTATCTAATGCTAACGCGTTACCACCGACAGTCATCGTGAAATGAGTTCTTCCGCAACTTTATACGCATTTAATTTGCACACAATCATTTCACGTCCTATCTGGCATACTGGGTAGTCCGTGATCGAGTCGGTAGCGCATCGGCATACTTTCCTAAGGCAACAGAATTGGAAACCAAACATGGGCCGAACTTGGCTCATTGAATACGTCGCAATTTCTACATACGCGCGATTTTTATTTGCTTATTTCAAGCCGATATAGGTTATTGTATAACCGGAAGTCAGTAGGTACTTTTGTTTGCAGAAACTGTGACGCTTACTCGAAACATTAGGTATGTGTCTCTCGGTCTGTGCTGCTCTTCAGTGAACCTCTTCGATGCCAACTTGGGTCATTGCATATGTGCCAGTAGGTGTCTGCTGCTCTTGAATGAATGTCTTTGATGCCTGCTTAGGTTAGCAGGTTCCAGTGAATCACAAAGAAGGACCCTAATGACTAGGGAAGTAAACCCCGAAACCGCTGTCGTGCTAGAAGACACTATACAATTAGTGGCTTGGGCATATCGTAGCCATACAAGAATGAGAATTGATGTTTTTCACCACACGGAATTTGAACCCAGCTGGCCGCGTACATTCGTTGTACGATGTCCATAATCTAGGGTTAAATGGATGGCTGCTTTGTTTTATTTGACATTTACTCTTCCGCGCAGTGTCTATACAATGGCGAGGAACGGTTGCCACACTCTTTGATATCTGAAACGCAGGCTGCTCCATCGCAGGGCGTTAAGCTTTATTCTTTTCAACATCAACAATCATACGTTAACCAACCTCCTGTATACGTCGATGCGACGTTCGATGTACGCACGCACTACGCTTGGAGCGCGGAGGCGTATCTCGACTTAATGTCAAGCCGTCAAGAAGCGTCAACAGGATGGAAAAAAAACAATTCAGTCCTAGCTTGTTTTCGCCAGCCGAGAGCAAGGTCGCAGCTTTTATCAGTTTTGCGAAGCGTGCAAACAATGTCCAAAGAGCAGTAAGCCACGTCACAAGCGGACGTACACGTTCTGCCGAGTTCGAGATTCCCGTAATGGAAATTAGCAGACTGAGTGTCAAGTTTGATTATAACTTCCTCGGAAGAGAATCGCCCTCCCCTCCCACCTCCAGTAGGCTCAAGCAAAGATGTCTTCAAATACAATTGTCTTAACGTTCCAGTCATAAACATATATCGCAGTCGTGATGGCTAAGAAAATATTTAAGTAGTTCGTTATGAATAACAAGAATTAGGAACAACAAAGGCTTATGTGATATTGGAATGGAGCTTGTGCCTGGCCGTGCGCTTTTTGAACTGCCTACCAAAAGCCTACCAAAAGTTTTATAACCAGCTGTGAAAGGCAGGTGGTTATAAAAGGCTGTAACTGAGAGTGAAACGAGTTGCGACTTTCAGTTGCCTGTACACGAAAATGCAGTGGCCAGTACTTGTTTTCTTGTAATGCTGCATGTTAATTTCAGCTCGGGTATTTACACTTTTACGTTGCCGCGCGCTTAACAACTTACTTTCGTGGTGCGGTATTAGTGGTAGCCAACTTGTGGCCTTTTACAGAAGGTGACAACGATGGTGACAGAAGTGACAATATAGGACCCTATAACAGACCCTATAATGTAAAACCATTCCTATATGTTTTTATTCAAATTTTTTTGCGTCAAATTTGCGTAACTGCTGACGCAAGCATGGGGCTGTGACCCTCCAGGTTGTCTGAACAGACCAATCAAACGCTCTCCTCCTTTATAGGAGGTCACTTCTGTTTGCTTTCAAGATGAATTACATTGCCTCCTCTGAGCGGCATGTCTTATCTAATTGGCTGACAAGAAGCGAGGTGTAGGCTCCACCGGCGAGGGATTCTATGAGGCCCAGCCAGTGCACTGAAAATCGATAACCGCATGAAGATGGTGGTATGGCTGATCGAGCGCATTGCATCGCGATGCGGCGAGCACTTGAGGCAGTCGGCGGCAGCAGCTCACGCAGGCGCAGGCGCTCGAGGAGTTGAGTCTTGAAAGGCGTCGTCTGCTACGGTGACGCGCGCGGTCCGCATTGTTGAGAAGCGTGCTACTCAGGAGCAGTGCGCCGATGGCATCGTTACTGTGGGAAATGAGCTGGTATTCTTTACTAAGCGTTGTACGACGCCCACTGATACGCCTCCGAGATAGTCTTCTCTACAAGAGAAACTTTTCAACAACGGGCGCGCGTTTATACTGGTGGTTCCGGAGTATTTGTACACATGCGTCCTGCGCGTTACTCACGATGACACGACCTCAGGCACTTAAGGACCGCGCGAACACTTCCTCGTTCTGAAGAAAGGTTCTACTGGCCTCAAATGCGGAAAGCAATGGATACCTATGCGGCCAGTTGTAGAATTGCCAGAGCAACACGCGACCTCTCTCACCTCCAGTCGGTCACCTGCAGCCATTAAAGCCCCGCAGTGCCCCCTTTGAGGAAGTCGGCACAGACAGGATCGGACCGTTTCCGCGTTCGTCAAGAGGCAACCGGTGGATCACCTTGTGTGACAAAAAATAGGCATTCAAGCTATGGTCTTTGCGCTGCTCTGCGGCGAATGTCAAGCCATAGGAAATGTCAGGCGATACAGACGCCATGAGGAGATCAAAGTTGTCGTCTTCACAATCCGTCGTACGTAGTGGCGTCCAAGAAATGCATTCCGCGTCCGCGTATCGACGGCCAATCTTGTGCGAAATAGTGAACGCATAATCTTGTAGACCAAGGGCCCATTGCGCGAGGCGACCGAACGGGTTACGAAGATTGACCAGCCAGCACAGAGAGTGGTGATCTGTGATGATACTGAACAGGGGAACATAGACGTACGAGCGAAACTGCTGCACTGCAAATACTACTCCTAGACATTCTTGTTCCGTCACAGTGGAGTTGGGTTCAGGCTTGCATAAAGAACGGCTTCGGTACGCGACGACTTGTTCGTTGTTTCTAGAGCGCTGAACGAGGACGGCACCGATGCCGACGCCACTGCCATCTGCGCGAATTATTCGTGCTGACGAAGGATCAAAGTGGCGGAGTATGGGCTTTGAAGTTAATGAAAACTTCAGCTGGCAAAAAGCAGCTTCACACTCAGGGGTCCACTGAAACGGAGTGTTCTTACGCAGATGATTCGTAAAAGGGCAAGCGACATCCGCGAAACCGGGTATGAACCCCCGCAAATAAGAGCAGAGCCTGATGATGCTACGAAAATGCTTTACAGATTAAGATTACTCGAATGATTCAACGGCTACCGTCTGCTGCGGTTGGGTCTAATGCCATACTCATCGAACAGATGTCCCATAGCACTACACTTTGGCACTCACAAAAATGGCCTTCACAAAAAGGCCTGCCTTTTCGATACACTCGTGTACAACAGCGAGACCAGTGTTGTGCTCCAGGAATGTGCGTCCAAAAATTACATCATGGTAGCACATACAAATCTACCACTGGTGCTTGCCTGTGTAGCATATAGAACACACAGGGGAAGTGTTTGCTTGAGGCGTTGTTCTGCACGGTACTTTATAGTATCTAAGAGGGTTGAGCAAATTCGTTGCCTCACATGGCACACCGCATCGCGACAGAAGTATTACACTTTCATTGCATTATGGGCCTGTACGTGCCATAGCCACAATCGAATTATGATGCACGCAGAAGTGGCGTACTCCTGATTAATTTTGACATCATGGTGTTCTTTATCATATCCCTAATGCTAAGCGCACGAGCGTTGTTTCTTTTTCTTAGATAGAACCCGTCGAAATGCGGCTGCCATCATAGGGATCAAACCCGCGACCTCGAGCAATGCCATACCGCAAAGCTACCGCAGTGGGCACAGAACTGTGCATTGCAAGTGTGACCACTTCCGTAGTGTCGCCTAGGCCATACCGTGCGCTTTAATATGGCTCTGCTTCGGCGCGCCCACTCTAATTATTGTAAGCTTGACAAATATGCAGGGTGCCTACTTTTCAGAAAAAGCAGCAACATACCTGCCTTGAACTTAAATTCATCCCGTTTGCCAGCAACAGCTCTCTGTCTATGTCGTTTCCTTGCCTTCCCACGTCATCTCCTCCCAAACTACCCTCTCCTCATGTATCGGAACTGCGAGAGAAAAGTGGCAAGGCTTTTATTTACCTTTCTTTTCACCACTGCTTCGGTTCTACCTATTCTCTGCCTCTTCTTCCCCTCTTCTCTACCATTCTACCTAGCTAATCTCTGGACTTGCACAGTAGTAGAAAGCTAAGCGTTGCAATTTCTGCAATGTTATTGTGGTGAGTCGTGGATAATTACAGCTGTCAAGTAGTTAATATGGTGACGAGCAGAGAGTGCCAGAGAGCATTCTGCCCATTGAGACGCGCTGGAAAGATCAGAACGAGTTCATCGCGTCGTCTTTGCTCTCTGCTTCGTTCCTCTCAAGAACGCACTCGCTCTAAACCACACTTCGACACGGTGTCCCAGATGGCATCCACGACAGCCGCAGCAGTGGGAATGTCAAAGGTGGAAGCAAGGAAAGCTTCGCTTCAAAAAACGATGTTGCAAATACTCATGCTTTGACTCATACATTGCGAGGCTTTCTTGCGTTCCTATTTAAATACTGACGTGAGAACTCGCAAAGACTATATATGTGCCTGCAACATTCATTCATGCAGAAGCCATCGTCACGACTGCTCTGGCTCCGCATACTAGAGCTATACGGCGCTTAGCCCTTTCACAGGCAAGTCACAATGCACATGTTCCTCTTTGTTCTGCAACTTTTTTTAACTACCACTGTAGCCACCAATCCAAATTATATGTGGTCGCTTGAACATTTTTGCAAGTACGGATGCTATATTGTAGCCAAAGGTGTCGTCACATTGCCGTGGTTTCGAGATTAGCCACAAGAATATCTTCCTAAGCAAGCCTTTAATTTTGTATGCGCGTACAGTAAATTTAAAGAAAGAGCAGAAGCGCATTATTGCTTTGGCTGACAGCATAGTGTTCGCTAATCTACAAAATTGATGCTCCTGGTGAGTTTCCGTAGCGCCATATACCTTTCCTCATGACCTCTACGCTGTGCACGACATCAAATTTTTGCCCATATTGACGACGGTTCGAGAAGACATTGGAGATCCAGGCATAGAAAGGAGCAAATAGTAACATCTTTCGGTTGGTGAACTAGACTTCAGGAGGCAACATCTTTGACCATGAAGGCACCATCTACTCATTCCTTTTGGCTAAGCTACTTAAAATACAATAAAAGCAAAGCATTTTTTTTGTTAGGCGTATCTTAAACTATGCAAAGCTTTCTGCCTTTAGGTTGCCTAAACAATCAAAGAGGAGAAGATGAGCTCGACTGCCTTTCCTTTTACATTTTGCATTAGTTCACACAATGTCTAACCACGCTCATTCTTTTTATGTTCCTATGATCACGCATACAAAGATAATCATCTTTTGGAGTAAAAATTATAACAATCCTGCCTTGGTGCTATGCAACTAATAGAACTCCCCCCACCCACCATTTAGCATAGCTATCCAACTATACTACTTATACGTACCAGTAGTCGAAAGGGATATATCTTGATTGACTGCTAGTAATACGAAATGTATAGGCTACTAGTAGGTTTTTCCACAAAAGCGAAAAAAACTGAAAAGCTTTTCTGCATTAATGCTGTGATAGGTGAAAGTATAATTTCCAGTTTAGCCATTTGGTGGGGTTAACTGGCACTTGACTTTAGGGGTTTGCATGGGAATAGGTGCTCTGCTATGTTTTATGGAACTCTGATAGTTATGAGCAGGTGAATATTCAAGGTTTCGAACTCAATTCAAATATTACAGGTTAACTAGTGTATCCTTATGCGCAAATTAACTATCCAGTATATTTACTATCCAAACTGAACAAATATTTCTTGCCAGCCTACTGGTAAAGTCGGGTTCCTTTGGTCCATCTGTGAACAATCTATTCCAAAGTACCAGAAGTGAAACAAGGACAAAAGTTTTGCAAGCAATACAGGAACCAAAAGAGTAATTCGAGCTTTGTTTTCGCTTTTGCAGCGTAAGGCTTCAAGGAGATCAGGGATTTTGGCTTGTAGTTCATAAATTAGTGTTTCATGTAGTTCAGTCATGCAGTATGTTTGATTTTTAGGCAACAATTTGTGATGATATCCTTGTTATACTACAGGCCCATTTCTCTTACGAGCACTTGATTAAAACAACTTGAACAAATAGTCTGTAGACATGTCTAAAATTATCTGGAAACTTCCAATTGATTATCAGCAGTGCCACATGGTTTTCGTAAGGGGTTGTCTATAGCAACGTAGCTTGTGCTGAAAGAGCACGATCTTTCACAACAATAAATACTCCAGGACAGATTGACCAAATTTTTTTTAGAATTTCCCAAAGCATTTGCTGAAGTTTATCGTCCTAAACTATTGAGGAAAAAAATGAAACATTTAGAAATCCGAATAATTTTCTGTAGTTTGCTTCCTACCTCCAGTCTCGTGAGGAGTATTTTGAAGCAACTAAACTAAAATCCAGGTTCAACGCGGTTACGTCTGGAGTGCATCAAGGCAGTATTCTTGGGCCTCCTTTATATCTGATCTTTATTAATTATTGGCCTCCTGATATAACCGTTGCACAAAGATTTTGTGCAGGCGACAGCGTCATGCATAGTAAGATGTAATTATAAACGAGGAGTTAACGATCAACGCTAACTTATAAAAGAAATTAGAATAGCATAATAATGCCAACTGTCACTGAACCCAGTAATATCAGTTTTTGTGGCTATAACAGAGAAGGAGGCGCCTTTGAGTCGTAAATACAGCATCGGTCTCCAAGAACTAAAGATAGTAACAGAATGTACATATTTAGGATCAATATTTACCCCAGACTTGAGGTGGAACACACACATCAATGAAGTCTGTAGGAGGGCAAATAAATTTCGGTGGGGCGTTAGGTGGAGGATGGTATAGCGCAACTCCTGAAGTGAAAAGCTTGGCATAAAGGATAATAATACCGCCAATTATTGAATATGCTAAGATAGCATGCGACTTTCGCACAGCTAATACCCGCCACAAATTGGACAGCGTTCAACGACTGGAGCTTATATTCATATTTTCATATTCATATAGCGCGCAGTCTCCCACTGAACTATGTTGTGGCGCAAACCTTCTCGCTTTAGAAGTGAGGACAAAGCTTGACCGAGTAAAATTTTTATTTTTCCTTATTCATAATGAGGCTAGAATTTATTTACATGAAGTGTGTGCAATTTTGCCAAGTCAACGCTCTAGACTCGGGCACAGTTTATAGATACAGCCGTCTGTTACATGAAATGACACATTCAAATAGACCATTTGGCGAAGCTAAATAAATAAATAAATAAATAAAAAATGGCCGCCTCTGAAGCGGCGCGCACGCTTCGGTAGATCGCGAATCTCGTTTTCCGCTGCATCTGCGGCTGGTTATATCGATTGTTCAAGCAGCGTCGAGTTTGAGTATGCTGTTTTTTTATCGCACATTGATAGCGACGAGAACGCACACCCTTCCACAATATCGGTGGCCGCCGACCAGTTAGTTTGGTTTTTGCTTCGGCCCGTCTTTGTTGTCGTTTGAAGTGCTTGAGATCCTGCCAAGTTGGAGAGGTATAGAAACTGCAAGATGTGCCGCAACAACTGGAAAACTGAGCCCCAAAAGAGGGTTTACGGTTAGACATTCAACATTCCGCTCGGGTTTGCTTTGAGGAACTGCTTCTCCGCATTGCACACCCACCGGTAGTGTTTGCAGTTACATTTTTGTAGTGTAACACCTCTTCCATAAACAGTTTTGATTTTTTGGAGGCATTTCGTTTTAGAAGTCAAAGCATTTTCTTTGTCTCATAATTTATTTATTAGTAGATACAAGCGTGTTATCGCAAAGTTGGCACAAGTTTTTTTTCACAACTTTGATTCTCTCGAATTATATCTTTTTTATGACATGAAGCGTGTCTATAAACACTCATGCGTGAAAAGTGTATTCATTCTTCTTTTCGTGTATCCATTACATACAATATTCGGGGCCGTAGCTTCCTCAGCTAAAAATTCTCGCGTAACCTACCAAAAACATCTTTTTTCACCACATTAGGGCAAGCAAAGTCTAGCCAACCTACGCACTTTATTCTTTACCAAAGGATAATTCTGTTCGATTACTGACATTTTGTGCTCTCATAAGAATATATAGTATACTAAACTGGCCAATGTTTTATCTTCTTTTTTCATATCGGCAGGACCAATACAATTTGCAAGAAACGTGAAACCGGAAGTGATATGGCTCCCAACCGTCTCAAACCCTACGCCCAAATCATCGACGGCTTGCCGAGGTGTCCATTCGCCACCCCGGAATCCATCAGGAATGCTCTGCAGTTTCTGGCCCAGAAAGGCGACCTGCTGCAAGTGTCATTTCCCAAAAGCGGCACCCACTGGGTCCAATACATCACCCAGTTGATACTCAATGGCGGGAAACCACTGGACACGTACGAGGAGTTCACTAAACGGGCCCCGTTTATAGAATACCACGTGGACGCTGCTAAACACGAGACCAGCGCACCAGTGCGGACGTTCTGCACTCACCTGCCCTTGCGCGTGGAGAAGCTGAACCCAGAGGCCAAGTATGTCTACGTGGCCCGCAATCCTTGGGACGTCTGCGTGTCCCTCTACCGTCACGTAAGCGAGTGTCAAGAAATACAGCGTATAATATTCTCCCACTTGGTTTATTTTTTTTAATATTGGCGAGCAATTGGCTCGCATTTCGAGCAATCTCTTTGATACCACAAATCATCATCCCTCATTATTAACTCAGTTTAAATAGTGGAGAAGTAGGCGACCTTTTCAAAGAATAACTAAACAGGTAGGTAAGCCCAAAAATAATTAAGTATTTCATTAATAAATTATTAATATTCCCGGCCCATCTACGCTTTGCACATGATTGTACATTAGTACGATCCACAATAATTCTTATGCCTGTTGTGTAATTAGGAATTACATATTTTTATGCTATGGAGATTATAATTCACAATTGTATTGATAGGCCGGGCTACACCAATAATTTGCCCATGCACGTACATCACACGCTCGTCATGCTGCAAATCCACGACATGGCGATAGCCTTGCTGCTTTTTCCCAACTAGATGTTGGAAAAGTAACCAAAGAGAAGCTAGAAAGGTTTGATTTGATAATAGAATAGTTGTCTTGGTGACGAATACGTTTTACAGTGAAGATATTTGGGTATGATTGCCGTTATCTCTGAGTTCATTCGGAGACGACATGGCCGGCAGCCTCGACACCTGCAAGGGTTTCATAAATATTACAGTACGTGGAAGAACTTCCTATCACAGCAAGGTCGATTCAAGTTGTTCGCGAAGCTTTGGGTGAAAAGTGGTCCCCAACCAATTGTCTCCGACCTATGAGAGCAATGACTGAAACGCGATGGTGTGGAGAGAACAAGAACAACGCATGGGAAAAGCGTTCTTTAATTAAGGAAGAACCGAACTATGATTGCATTGAAAGAAATAAAATTTCTAATGAACGTTATATATCGGTCGCCAGGATAGAAAACACAAGTCACTTTTCGTTTATCGAAAAAATAAAAGCATAGTTTAGATAACCGGCCATTAAATGCGTAGTATTAAAGCTGCTATAAAATGCAATGCAATGCAGCCAATGCAAATTTGACCTTCATAAAGGCATTGTATTCTTGATGACGCATGTTTCTTGCAATGCATCTCCTCTGGTACCACTTGTTTTGTGTCTGTGTAATTTGTAGATAACATAGCCAGCAGCCAAAGGCTCTATTCTCTACATGCATGGCGGCAGCACGGACGCCATTATCCCTCATGTTGACTCTCTGATTGGCTGTCGAGAGGTCCCGTCCCTTCCTATTTGTGCCGGGAAGCGGAAGTTTTCCAATACTCAGTTCTGCGTTTTCATCAAGATGACGAAACGTGACGTGGACCTGCAAATTTCATCGATTAATACATTTTTGGGTCACTGGCAGCTACAGTCCAACATTAGCGGTTCAGAAAGAAAGTGAGCGGCTGCGGGCAGAGCCCCTGCAATGCATCTGCAATTTCGCGAATATGTGGCAGCATGGAGGAAGCAAAGCGTAGGAGTGACCACGACTATCACGAACGTGTTGGATAATGTGTGGTGGAAGTCACGTGCTGTTTTTCGCAAAGGAACAGTAGGACTGGTACCCCATACTTGAACGGTGCCATAGCAACCGCGCTCCTGAAGCGCTAGCTGCTGCTCTAGGCCTTTGAAAAGTGAGATGCAGTTTTCTCAGCCCGTGTCCTTCTCGCAGCTCATTATGTTTGCGATAGAAGCTGACTTTGGAGCGTGGTGTGTGCGCTAGACAGTTGTGTTTTGGGTCTGTGCGCGTGTGAGGCAGCTGGCAACAGAGACACTCAAGGAATCACGGTGCGAGTCTGTGCCGTCTTCTTTACCGTGCCACGAACACAGGAGCGCGACTCCTTTCCTACAGAAGTCTCGTAGGCTTTGCTCTGGCGCGCTTCGGCAGCACACCCTTCCGGCTGCACGTAGCAATGCAAGTTCAAGGCTCGCGCACATGTGCTCGGGTGAGCTGATTGAAGGCGCAAAGAGTGATGGAATACCAACATGGCGGCCGTTCCGGTTTCAAAAACGTGGCATCAGGGCCTCTCCCATTTTGTTTTTCTTTCCTCTCATGTGAGGTGGTGATTTAAGAGAGCCGTCATGTCGGCTTGCTGAGTGGATGAAGGCATGTGCGGTGGCAAGCGTCGCGCAAAGCGCCCTTTCGTAAACGTCAATTGGACGTAGCGCGACGTTGCGCTGGGCCGCCGTTGCAGAAATTTTCCGCTATAATTTGTGGCGCTACGAGTCGCATGAATTATTATAATCAGCGGCCATATGCAGTGGCAGCCCAGAGGAATGCGTATCTCCGCATTTTCCCCGTCGTTTGAGTTGTTGAAAATATTTTTTTTCTCGTAACGGATGCTCAAAGTATTTGCATTGCGCTCGGGTGTCATTGGCATTTGTGTCGTGGACCAACATTTTTTATTAAAATATAAGTTCATTTGAAGTAATATTGGTTGAACATTGCAACCTTCTGCTATGTTTCCCACTTTTCACGGATGTGTTGATATTGTAATGAATATTGGTGAATTTTCGCATCATGAGAAGTTGTGACAACGGCGGCTTATGATTTATAAAAAAAATGCACGTAAAGGCGGCGCCTTGAAATTTCCTCACGCAATGCCAATAAATAAAATCCTTACGCGGTGCAGGTAAGCACCCATGTGAAAAGGAGATGTCAGAGCCGCTGCTTGCATGGCGCAAGCGGATACCTAAGCACGCGCAATGCTATCGACGATATTCGCCTTTTCTGAGCCAGCCGCGGCGGGCTGAGTAAATTGCCTTTCACGTGCGGCAACAACGCGGTCTCGAAAGTACGCTCATCACCACAGGTCGATCGCGTACGTTGTCGCAAGGTGGAAAACAAGAGCGTTGTCGCTAAAATTCGACGACTCCTTCCGTATCCCGGACACGCGCATCGAAGATAATGACGCAGACGACCGACGGCTTGTGCACAGCAGACGGCGGAGGCGAGAAGCGTTTTCGACGGAATATTCTTACGCTTTGAGCTAGCTTCTTTATTTTTACTGAGGGGGGAAGCTGTTTTGCTTTATCAAGAAGGTTATGCTCAATGCCTTTGTTTCTGCTTTTAAGACAAACTGTCAAGTTTGCTTCACCTTAACATAGCAAAAGGGAGTCGTCAGCGACCATTTCTACGCATCGCGGCTACGTCCCGCCTCGAATAAAATGGTGGAATGTCCATAACACAGCCCCACGACACATGAAAAAGAAGTGAAGGATGTAGTGATTAGTTGTGCTAAGGTAGAACTCAATCAGCATTAACACACGACAGCTGTTAGCTGCGTTTCAATAGCTCTGAACGAGGGCATTACTGCTATATATTCAAATGCTCCACCATTTGACTTAATGATCGTTTCGGGCATTGAGCGCCGAAAGTGATGTATTGACACGACAGCCTTACGGGTGTCGAAATCGCACCCCTGCACAAAACATACTTTCTTTAGAGGCGGACAGAAATTTTAGTTGTAGAGTGCTCGTCATATCGTAAGGAGGACAAGCCATGCAGTCGGCCAGCGCAGTCGAGCGAAGACAACAAAAGTAAACGATAACCAACAGTCTTGACTCAATGCTTTGACTGATGGGGTTAAGAAACGATGAAACTACCCGCTTCACCCCATTCATGCAAACGTCGACATGCAAAAGAGCACAATGTGTGAGGAAGGACGTATAGTAGCAGGTGCACTTTACGAGCGCGCCTTCCTGCACACTTCAAGAGCAGCATTGCATTGCAAGTGACAACGGCGTCAACTGAGAAAACTGAGAGCTGAGAAAACGAATTTATTGACAACAGTAAAAGGAAAAAAGAGTACCCTTTTCCTTACTCGTCACGCCTACATAAAATGTATTAAAAATTTTACTTTCGTTGAAATAATCTAGCTGGGCCTCTTTCTAATCAAAAAATTCTTTTTTCTTCCCCAACTTTTGTTCCCTCCTAGCATAGTCGCACTTCAATTGCTGCTCCCGTAAGCACCCTCTCTGATTTTGGCGAAAATTTGTTGTAAACCGCTATTCGCCCGGAACTTCGCGACCTATTTGAATCGTCCTAGGAGGGACTACCTTGGAACTTCTCCTTTGACATTCTTTTTTTGTTTCATTGAAGTGCAGCACGTGTACAAATGAACATACCCCGTCACTCTAGTTGGCGTGAATGAGCGTAGCAATAGGCATCCGTAGATCAATAGGCATCGTATAATTAAGTAAATCGGTATCGTAGAATGCATCAAACGTGAAGGCTGTGATACTGGTGCAGTTGAAATTGCTCATCGAACATTCTTGTTTTGAATTTTTAAATTGCAGATGACTTCGCTCAGCTTCTACCAATTCCAAGAGGGAACATTCGATGACTTTCTGGAGGCTTTCTTGAAAGGCACTCTCCCTTACGGCTGCTACTTCGAGCACCTGGAGGCCGGTTACTTGCTCAAGGACAAACCGAATGTTCTCTTTCTCACGTACGAAGAACTGCAGAGAGACATACGAGACGCAATACTTCGTTTGGCTAACTTTATCGGGGAACACTACGGGAACCTGATGAAAGAATGTGGCATAGAAGGGGATACGCAATTGGATCACATCGTCCAGAGGAGTAGCGCTGAAAGCATGAGAAAGGTCATGGTGTTCAACCTCGCCGGGCATCCCGACCCGGAGGTTGACAAGCAGTTGAAGAGCCTTGATGTCTCGTCAAGAGTGGGCAACGGAGGAGACACCAAGCGTTATAATTTTGTCAGGAACGCCAAGAGGGGAGAGTGGAAGGAGCGCTTCTCGCCCGAGCAGCTACGACGCATGGAGGACAGCGTCGCGGAAAAGACGAGTTGTTCTAGCATTATTATGGACCTTTGGAGCGACAAACGGGCGGAGGCATTGAGTTTGTGCTGAGTATGAGGTTGCGAACTGCGTGATGCTTCACTAGTGTGCACGAGCGTTTTGCTTCCTGTAATAAAATATTCACAAGTGGGACAGCGATATTATCGATGTCATTATTTGTGTAGCAGTGCGTCACTGTTAACCGTATATTCATAGCGAGAAATGGACATGAAGTGAGATGCAATAACCCGTGAAAAAAAGACTGACCGCATTTCTCCGTGCTGCACTAAAAATGACGTCTGCGCTCATAACCGGGGATTCGCTATGTCATTAAGGGCACGCAAGAAAAACCCTTTTTTAGCATCATTAAGCAAGGGTCTGTGTTGATATGTGTTCTCGACTGAGCAGCCACACGCATGACCTAAACCAAAATTGGTTAGATATGCACCTCAAAGAACTGAAGTCATTTAGGAGATGGTGTTTAAAGTAGTTATTTCCCGATTAACTTCGTTCTTGCATAGTACGCGTGCAGTGCAGTTTCTCCGAGCCTTGGCTAATGTGCTTTCTTATGCCTCCGCAGTAGCAGTTGAATCTCCCACTGCATATGCTTCCATTTGAAGAAGAAGAAGAACAACTTTATTGTAGAATAAAACGCTCAATGGGTGGAGCCCCTAGACAAGAGCCCCACTGGCTTCCGCGCGCCGTCTTGCTTGTCGGATGATGGCCCTTTGGACCTCTTCCTGTGAGCTGGACAGCGCCGCCTCCCATTGTGTATGCTCTGTAATTTCTGTGTTTGTCTTTTGTGGATATGCCGTGCATGCCCATGAGATATGGTCTAAGGTTGGCGTGGCTCCGCACCATGGGCATGTGTGCGTATGTCTTTCCGGATGAATTTTATGGAGAATGTGCAGGTTGTTATATGTATAGGTTTGCAGCTTTCTCCATGTAACCTGTTCTTCCTTGCTGAGATTCTTATCTGGGGGTGGTAGCTTCATTCTATTTCCTCTGTGATAGTTTAAAATTGCAGAGTGGTTCTTGTCAATCGGGATCGGGTCGTCAGAGGCGTCCTGTGAGTACCCGTCGGGTGTAGCATGCGCACGAGCTACTCTATCAGCCTCTTCGTTTCCCCTTATTCCCTCATGACCGGGTACCCATAAAAGGTGAAATCTGGCTACCCGCTTTATCATTCTCGCGACTTGTTGTGTTGCCGTCTTGATGAGGTTAAGCCCGTGTTGGCAGTGTTGATTTGATTGCAGCCACATGCCTAGTACCCGGATTGTGGTCTTCTCAGGTATTCCATCATTGCCAAGTCTGATTTCCAGTTTAAGGGCAGGATCCGTCGGGACGTTACAATTCCCTTTGCCTTTCCACACTCGTATAATCTCCGATTTCTCTGACGCGCATTGCAGCCCTCTGGCTCGCACGTATGTCTCGATTTCCCAGGCAGCTGCTTGTAATCGTTCTTCTTTTTCACGTAGCGACCCGGTGACACACCAGACTGTAATGTCATCCGCGTATAGGGCGTGCAGGGTACCCGGGATGGCTTGTAGTTTTCTTGCAAGGCCTATCATCGCCACGTTAAATAGCGTTGGCGAGATCACTGCGCCCAGGGGAGTACCCTTGTTGGGTGCGTTGAAAGTCTTGATTTCTACTGCGCCAAATTTAATCTCAGCGGTTCGTTGGTTTAAAAAGCTGCGAACATAGTTGTATATCCGCTCTCCGCAGTTTGTGGCAGCCAGGCCATCGAGTATTCCTTGGTGGCTTACGTTAACAAAAGCTCCTTTTATGTCGATGGCCATGACAATGTGTTCGCTTGATTTTGGTATATTTGGCAGGACTTCTTCCTTCAACTGTAGGAGGATGTCTTGAGTTGAGAGCTTGGGTCTGAATCTAAACATAGTGTCTGGAATGATTTCATTGTCCTCCAAGTAGTTTTGTAATCTAGAGTTTACTATTCTTTCAAATAGCTTCCCCAGACAGGAAGTTAGGGAGATTGGTCGAAGGTTACTAATTGCTAATTTCTTGCCAGGCTTGGGAATTCAAACTATTTGAGCGTGCTTCCACTCCCTTGGAATAGTACCCTGTTGCCAATGTTCATTTATAAAGGTAGTATAGGCCTGTAACGCCTCATCGCTTAGGTTTCGAATCATGGGATTAGTTATCAGGTCTTTGCCTGCCGCTGTGTTTCGGGTCAATTTCGCTATGGCAGCTTTAACTTCTTCGATGGAGATGGGTTCATCGAGTTCAGGGTGAGGCGCCCCCCCCCCCCCCCGTATTCGGTCACACAGGGTGGGGGAGATGGGTCTGTTCCGAAGCACTTGTTATATAATTCTTCTTTGAGTGCTTGTGCCGTCCCTGGGTACGTATCGATTAGCCGTTCCACCGCTTTACAGCCCTCGTTCTTGGTTTATGTTGGTTCCATAACTGCTCTTAGTATGCTCCAAGTTTTTGCGGTACTCAGTGTGTCATTAAGAGAGTCACAGAAGCGTTCCCAATTGGACGTAGTTAGTTGCGTTGCGTAATCTTCCGCTTTGCGGGTGATTTCTGCAATGCGTAACTTTAGCTTCCGGTTCTGTGTCTGTCGCTTTAATCTTTTTGTTAGTCCTCTGCGTGCCTCCCAGAGATGCAGTAAGTGAGGGCCTATCTCAGGTATCTCACATGTGCGGGCTATTTCTTTTGTGACTTTATCCTTTTTTGTTCGTAAACTTTCACACCATTTACTTAAATAATCGATTGTGGTGCTTTGCTGGCTCCGCATCCGGCGGTATTTCACCCAGTCGGTAATTTTGGCTATTCCTATGTGTCGTTTTATTTTTCCAGTCCGAATTGTGGCGCTGATGATGTAATGGTCGCTGCCTAAATCATTTAGGGTGTTTATCCATTGCGCATCTTCACAATTCTGCACTATCGTGAGGTCAGGGCTGGTGTACATGCTCACACTGTTGCCCTGTCTAGTGGGCATTGCAGGATCCGTTATAATTGTCATGTCGAGTTGTTCTGTTTGTTCCAGAATTTGTTCCAGTGACGCGTCAGTTGGCAACAAGCCCACGAGGTGCGAGTGACGGTGGCAAGCGGTAAAGATAATCAGGCTGAGCGCCTCTTCAGTCCGCACTTCTCACCCTCCGTGGAAAATAGTAGTTCCACCTGCAGACGCTGGTAATTGTAAGTGAACGAGAGTAGGCCTGCTGAGCGCAGTGTAATAGAGGGAATTAGGGTGTTGAAGCGCTTGGGCTACGAAGGAAGGGTTAGTTGGAGCTAAAATCACCCACCCCACACAGCATGCGGTAGCAGATATATATATATATATATATATATATATATATATATATATATATATATATATGAACAATTTCGCGAAGCTTTAATCAAGTAGGAGTATCCACGTCACATTGTTGATGAAACCGCTAAAGAAGGTGATACGCTGAATCGGCAGGATTTGTTCCACTCGAAAATGCAATCGTCCATTGAGACACAAATTAACCTTATTCTAACTTAATCAGCGTCGCTTCCAAATGTTTCGTCGAATATTAAAAAACACTTTAACACACTAGCGCAGAGTGATCACCTTGAGGTTATCTCTCCAGAACCACCTCGGGTAGTCTTGAAGCGATCTAGTAATCTGCTTGACATGTTAACGTCATCTAAAACGAAGATTCCCGATACTAAGGTTTGCCTACCTTGCAAGGAGACACGGCGCGAGGTTTCTGCACCATGATGACATCATGTACTTCCAAGAGCACTACCTCGGACTTCCGCAATCAAAGTAAAGGTCATTTCACCAGCGACATTAAAAACTGCATCTATTTGCTCGAATGTTCTGTTTGTAACCGCATATGCAACCGTGTGCAGCGCGATCACATACCTTGCCGATGAACATGCGGGTGCTACTCTTCTTGCTTTGAAGCCATTCGAACAATGTTTTGAGCACCTTTCTTTTTTTTTCGCAATTAGTATCCTAATAAAGACATTTTGTCGTTTTGTAATACAGTGGTGGTGGTGTTGGCGATGCTGCTACAGGCGGGAACAGCGTTGAAGGGTGCTAGTTTGGGCTAGTTTGCTTTCCAAAATGTCAAGAGGTGCAGAGTGAAGCAGGGCGCAGGGACACTGAAAAGGCGAGTACAACAGGGATTAGCCTGGCTGGCCTGGCTGGCCATTGCTACACCTCAGCTCCTTTTTCTGTGCCAAATATGCCGCCATGCGCCCATAAGTACTGTCTTTCACAGAAATATGAGAAGAATGCGTCAGACTTCCGCTGCGATTCCTTTGATTGGGGTTCGGCAAACGGGTGAGCGTAGTTCCCTTTGTCGGTGCTGCAGCAGACGCTCGCAAAGAGACGTTGTCGAATAGGACTGCGTACTGATTTGCCGTAAGAATATAGCCGATACTACAAATGCCTGATGTGTGATCATGCAATGATTTTACCACGTTTCTTTCATTTCTTACCGTTTAATCAATTATTTGCTCGTTCCTTGCTCTCATACGACGCCGTAAGTTACATGCACTGTCACTTCGGTTGCACCCTAATCCAAGGATAAGAGCGTTTTGGCTTAGAAATTGCGTAGTCGGTTAGACGCGTAGGCACCATACGCTCCATGGTCTCCTCAACACAAGAAATGGGAGATATACCTAAGGTTTGCAAGGGTTGCTGGGCTGTTTGGTACGTAAGGTACAGCCTTCTCCGCGGCAAATATATTCAGAAAGAAAGGGCTTTCCTTACTTCGCACATTTTAATTCGTATTTTTTCATTCTGCCACGCGTTCACAGCACACATTTCACCCGATTTTAATGCGTCCGCGGACGAATGGTTAGCGCATCGCGCTGGTGTGCTAAGGTAACTGGGTTCAATACCAACCATCGGCTCAAGCTAGGTCTCTCAGTTTATGCCAGTGTGCCCCATACGCGTGTCTCTGCAACAAAGCTCTTCAACGCCGACATGGGTCAATATAGGTGCAGGACTGGGGACGTTGTTCGAAGAAACTTTTTTACGCCGACTTGGAGTATTGGGCATGTGCCACTCGGTCTATGCTGTGCCAGTAGCTTTGTGCCGCTTTTTGATGAACGTCTTTGACGTCTACTTCGGTAACTAGATATATGCCCCTGTGCATCTGCCGCTCCACAGTGTTGAAAAAGATCCCATAAATTTATCCTACGCTTTAACCTAAGGTAACCTATACCTGACGCATGATCAGGCAGCGCCACAAATGCACCGGTTCACGCCTCTAACTCCCAAGCCCTTGTGAGCTGAGCCATGAACTCACTGGATATGCAGCGCTCTTCAACGAAGCTCTCACCAGCTTTGGTCGCAGATGAACGATTTCCAGCACTCGCAGGCACCGTTGCGCCGCGCCTCATGCCTCAGAGGTCACGTGCAGGCTTTTTGGCAGTGCCACCAGCTGGCGCAGCGTGTCCATAACGAAAACCGAGAGAGAAGCCCGGTGGCCACATGACGCGTTTCGCGTGGCCGCGATGTGCCTTTCGGTGGGCACGCGCAGGCTTCACGGCAGCGGCGCTAGATGGTCAACTCTGTTCTTGGAATCACGCGAAACAGGAGTCCAGCTGCAGTAAACGCCTGATATATACCTCATTTCAATACGTTTTGTCTTTATTTTGATCTAATGCTAATGCATTACCGCCTACAGTCATCGTGAGGTGCGTTCTGGCGCAACTTTATATGCATTTTATTTGCATCTTTTCATTTCACGTCCTACCGGGGACACTGGGTAGTTCGTGGTCGAATGGGTAGCGTATCGGAATGTTTTGCTGAGGGAACAGAATTCTAAACCAAACATGGGCGGAATTCGGGTCACTGAATACGTCGCACTGTTTACATAAGTGCCGCTTTTCAATTAGTCTATAGTTCAAGTCGACATGGGTCATTCTATATGCGGAACTCAGTAGGTACCTCTGATCGCAGAAACTCAGATGCTTACTCGAAACATTAGGTATGTCTCCCTCAGTCTGTGCTGCTCTTCAATGCACCTCTTCGATGACAACTTGGGCCATTGCATATGTGCCAGTAGGTGTGCGCCGCTTTTTAATGAACGCTTTGATACCAGCTTAGGTTAACAGGTTCCTGTGAGTGACAAGGAAGGACCTTAATGACTATAGGGAATTAAACCCCGAAACCGCTGCCGCTGTAAAAGGCACTAAACATTCAGTGGCTTGGGCATATCGTAGCCATACAAGGATGAAAATTGCTGTTTTTCACCACACGGGTTTGAACCCAAGTGGCGGCGTACGTTTGTTGTACGCTACACAGTCTAGGGTTAAATGGATGGCTGCTTTGTTTCATATCTCATTTACTCTTCTGCGTAGATTCTATACGATGGCGACGAACGGCCGCCGCACTCCTTGCGATTTGAAACACGGGGTGCTCCATGGCAGGGCGTTAAGCTCTATTCTTTACAAGATCATCAATCATAAATTAACCAACCTCCTGCATACGTCAATCCAATGGTCATTGTACGCACCACGACACGTCCACATTAGCGATAAAAATTCAGTCATAGCTTGTTTTCGCCAGCCGAGTGCAAGATCGCAGCTTCTATCAGTTTTGCGAATCTTGCAAACAATGTCCAAATAGTAGTAAGCTACGCCACAAGCGGACGTACACGTTCTGCAGAGATCGAGAATGCTGTAATGGAAATTAGCAGACTGAGTGTCAAGTTTGATTATGAACATCGCTGAACAGAAGCGCCCGCCCCTCCCACCTCCAGTAGGATCGAGCAAAGATGTCTTCAAATACAATCGTCTTAGCGTTCCTGTCATAAACATAATTGCTTGAATTCATCCGGATCACCGTCCCAGCTTTTCGGGCAAGGAAAGCCTCTCTGACCCAACTTCTCACATATCTGCGAAAGTCAGGCTCAGTGGAAACAGGGGAACAAATATGGCGCAGAGCGATTTCCTCAGACACAGCAACTCACACGCCAGGTATGCCAGTCTAACGTCACCTGCAGCAAGATCACCGATAGCCCCGCTGCGAATTCAGAACAATTTTACCCATAATGCCAATGCATTTTACCGCAGATTTTAGATGCCGATAGGAGGCCAAATGACCTTGAGCGAAAAGCCGGAGCTGTTATGCGGACAACTCTACAAGGAAATTTATTCAGCCATAGGCACGCTTACAACTGTGGTATGAACGTAAAGTACAATATAAAGTATACCACATGTAATACATCATACTTGATGTAAACAAAACAGATTAGCAAACGAAATAATAAATGGTGTCTGCTTGACACTGGCTTTGCCACACAGGAACAACAACAACAAAATCAACAACAAACGCAAAAGCATTTTTGCCAGCTTCCAATCTATGAAAGACACCCGGGACACATACAAATACAAAGTCTCAACTCAGGAAAACAGAATTGAGCATCATTCTGGCTGTAGAAAGACTGCCTCGGGAGACGGTGAGGTACCGCGTACAGTAGCGGCGGAGGAACTCGGCTTCACCGCATTTGAACAACTGTTCTTCAAGATGCGCCCATGCTATCACATGCAGTTTTCGCATTTCGGGGTACATTGCTCTATTTGACTGCTGCGATCGTTCTGCAATGTTGCGGAAACACCGCAGAACGTACGTCTAGCGCTGTAGTAGACGAGACTCGCAAACCGTTCTCGGTGCTGTGGTGGCCGCACGATGAATATTCCAAACATTCTTGCAACTAGCTTCCAGAAGGTGCGTGATACAACGCACCCCTTACTACATGCGCGTTGCTCTCTGTTTGTGAGCAATGGATGCATTTATCATTCGATACCATATGCCAGCGTTCCAGCATGTCCCTTGTAGGTAGAATGCCCCACTGATATAGCCAAT
The DNA here is from genome assembly GCF_050947875.1 of Dermacentor variabilis. Classification (NCBI taxonomy): domain Eukaryota; kingdom Metazoa; phylum Arthropoda; class Arachnida; order Ixodida; family Ixodidae; genus Dermacentor; species Dermacentor variabilis. The sequence continues at coordinate 82,325,962 of NC_134573.1, forward strand.
GAAAATCCTTTAATTGAGAGGGCAAATCACGTGAAAGCGCGGCTGTCCATGTTTGTGTAGTAGCTGTCTGTGCAGGTACAGCTGTCTCACACAACATTTCGCAAAGCCTGGAAACGGGTGTCGCATGCCACTTTCTAATTCTTAGTTGTACAAGCTGGCTTTGCAAACGCGCAGCCGCCGCATACTGCGGCGCTGGCGTTACCGCTGTCGGAAGCGTGTTGCCTGTACTCTGCGGCATAAGCGTTCAACGTTAATAGCCCAGCTAATGAAGGAGCAGTGGCCTACCTGGGTAGTCATGATCATCAAGTAGATCACATGTGCTCTTAGTGCACAACAGCCTACCAAATGTAACTATGCAGCGCAAGCTCCCTCCTCCGCTGGATTTCGGCAGACGCAAAAATTTCTGCGCTATGTATTGCGACTTGTTTACCCATAACCATGGCAAAATAAATGAGTAACTGGTGAGAACAAAACGAAATCATCCGGGCAACCAGTGAAAACTTAAGAAAATGTCGTCTCCAGCCTCCAACGCTTTATGATGGACTAAATTACATTCACTAATTACTACACAAACAAGCTACTAAAAATATTTCTTCCGAGTTCATCCTATTGTTTGTTTACAATATGAATCAAGGTGTAACGTCTGGTACGCTGAACTTTTATTTGTCGTTTCTAACTGTGGACGTTCAAAAGGCCGACCCAGGGTACCATACACTTCATTGTCATCTTTTCTCGCTGATACAAGGTTGCCTGCGCTCTTTTGAACGCCATTGGTCCGTTATTTCCGCGGCGCGGGTTTTGCGTCGCCTCGAGAAATGGCGCCAAGCTGCGTGGCGCCTGCTTCAGGCGCTTTTCTTCTTCTAGCTGGGCAGTGTGCTCTGTTCCCCTGGCGTCTTTCGCTGCCTGTCGAGCCGGCTTAAGCTGGTTTTCTTCTTTCAGCTGGGCAGCGTCGATATTGACCAGTGCACAGCATGGCGTGAGGCGGTACGTCTCAGTGTGGTAGGGTGTGACGTTGCGAACTTGCAATACACCCGTTTTTAGACTTTGGCTAGTGTCATCTCTAGCCAATCTGGTTTGCGGTCACCATTCATGCTTACATCTTCTGTCGATTAAGGCAGAGCCAGAGAATACCTTTAATTTCTTCAGCGCGTCACAAAATTGATTGTCGCCCTTAAAAAAGTTGCGAGACGTGCTTCCTTTGCCTTCTATGAAGGTCACCATTTCTTTGAAACTGTGGCAATGTTCTCGCGTGCTGTGCGCTGTGGGAGATTTGCGCTTGTACGGATTGTTGAGCGCTGATGACCAATAAAGCGGCGATCAAATGCTATAGCTAAAACCGATTTAACACCACCGATATCAGTTTTTGGGAAGAAGAAGAAGTCCCTCCGAGCGGTCGCTGCTTCTTCGGTGAGGTATTGTTTTCTGTTTTCTTCAAGAATCAGTGCTGTGTTGAGATTTTTTTCGCTGTTGTCCAGAGAGAACGGACACCCCGTGGGATACCTGTGTGCTGGAGATCGCGCACAGTATCGCGCGGTTTTGCTGCGCTCCGCAGCGCATCTGCGCCTGCCGCGGCGGTGGGCAGCAGAGAACTCCGGCACGAGCCATATGTCCGACAGCGCGTTCCCAGGCGCATGAGTGCCGCAGAATCGGTGCCGCAATCGGAAGTGCCACAACACGCGGCTAATGTCATCAAGCCGGCGACGCTAGTTTTAAACGCTGTCCTATCTTCCAGCGCACTTTCAGTGAATATGGCTGAGACAAGCGAAAGTGAAGCCAAGAAACCACGGGTTGACGACGACAAGACATCTACCTATGAGCTAAGTGAAGATGAAGACATAGACTGCGATGAAACGCCGTTCTCCTTGGTAGCGTATAAAGAGAAGCGGCCTGCGGGAATTCCAGTTGTTTTTCGACCATCACAGGAAGGACTCAACTTCTGGCAAGTGAATCCAAACCGCGCTGCGTCGGAAAGTGTCTCCGCGGCAAAGGAAAAGGTACAGTCATTCTGCGTGAATAGAGATGGAAGTTTCTCTGTCAACGTTACTTCACTCTCATCTGCAAGACATCTACTGTCGATGAGCGAAGTGGCTGGTTTGGGAGTCAAACCATTCATTCCGGCATCTTATACCGAGATTGTTGGCAAGATACGCCATGTCCCAGCAGAGTATACGGAAGAACAACTGGTTGACTTCCTGAAGGACTTTGGCGCCACATCTGCCCGTCGTCAGGCACGCTACAATCGCCAAGAAGACGGAGTGGTAGAATCACGCCCTATGAAAACTGTCATTCTCCATTTCAGAGAAGACAAACCAATGCCGCAACGAGTGCATTTAGGTTTCACGAGTCATCCCGCAGAAGAATATCACGGCCCTGCTCTGAGATGCTACGCCTGCCACAGATTTGGACATTTATCGAAGAACTGTCGCAGTCCACGTCGCTGCAAGATATGCTGCGAAGACCACGACCATTCAGAGTGCAAGTCTGTTTGTCAGCCAAAGTGTGCCAACTGTGGCGGAAACCATACAGCTTCCTTCTCCGGGTGCCCTCAGAGCAGAGCTGCCTCAAGGTTGCGCAGACATGAGTTGAAATACGGAAGGCTACCTCCTCGTAATGCGCCCCCACCCAACCTTGATGCTGTAAGATGCGCGCCTCCAACTGCCAACAAAGAAAAAGAACAAGTGGTCTCAACATGAACTATTCTGCAGCTCTAAAGCACTCAGGTCGACAACGCTCTGACAGTGAGCGACACGATCCACCTCCAGAGAACACTACTCATCTTGCCCAGGCTTCGAATGAACTTCGCCGACCTTCTAAACAACGCCCTCTGCCAGTGACACAGCGACCTCACCTAACATCTTAACGACTACATCAACATTCGCCTCAACCACACCAGTCATCCCAGCGACCATCTCAGTCAGCTCTTCAGTGACCTCCTTCGAGTACGCATGGAACTTCAGCGTCGTTTGGTGATTACGCGTCTTTACCCGTGGCACAGATGATCCTGCCCATGCTATTCACAGCTCTGCTTGCAATTCTCAGTGCCATTCCACACGCAAACAACCTTCCAGAGGTAAAAGCACTGCTTTCTATGGAATCGTTGGTGCTTCCACAACCACCAACAGCTCCATTGCCGGCTTACAATGAATAATCGTATTAACAATGTTTTCATATTTCAGTAGAATACTAATAGCCTTCGAAATAAGTCAGCTGATTTCGGCAAACCACTAGCTCAACATAACTTTCCTGTTTTATGTATACAGGAGGCAGGCGTACGAGATGACTTTCGTCTTTCGAACTATGTTATATATAAATCATCGCGCATTGCTGCAAGTAGCAGAGCGATGTTATGCGTGAGAAAGGACCTGCCGTCCTATTTAATACATTCGAGCGATCTACATATACAGGAGTTCGTAGCATGCAAGATATCTTTTAGAAATACAAGCGTCACAGTAATCAGTCTTTATCTACAATGTTCTAGGAAAATATCAGTAGACAGCTTGATAAATGTGTTTGGTATCGCAAACTCACATGTGCTGGTTTGTGGGGACTTCAACGCACATAACGTCATCTGGGGCAGTGAATATAATGATTGCCGTGGAAGCATTATAGAGACTGCCGCAGAAAAAAGTAATTTCGTCGTGTTAAATGACAGCTCTCCAACGTTCTTGCGTGGGTTTCGTTACTCAAGCTGAATAGATGTCACGCTCTGCTCACAAGACCTTCTTGATGGCGTTGAACGGTCAGCAGACATAGAAACGCACGGTAGTGATCATTTTCCGATCCTGGTAAAACATCTCCTCAACGGAGTGAGGGGACCCGGCGCTACTCAAAATATACTAATTAGCAAAGTTTTCGGCACCATTAAATAACTCATTTGGCGAAAATCCGAACTTTCAAAGTTTTGAAAATATATTGTGTGAGTCTTACAAGATCTGCACAAAGCAAATCATTGTTCCGAATGAATACGCTGCATTCGACGGGGAATATGAATGCCTAAGGGCAATTCGAAGACGCGCAGAACGGGCTTACCGCCGCAGTGGAAAGCTGGAGGACTACAAGATGGCACACAAAGTTCTGTCAACTTCGCCCAGACGCTTACAAAAATTAGGTACGAGACGATGGCGAGAATACTGCGTGTCGTTGTCTCCGTTTACTCCAGTTCCCAGAATATGGTCCGTTGTCCGATCTTTTAGTGGTCCAGTTACCCAGAGCCATCCCTTCCGAGCCCTGGCCGTAGCTCGGAGCACTCCGGAAATATCTGTTGCTGACGAATTCTGTCAACTTATATCCAGACCAGGAATTCCATTCACTTGCCTACAATTTACAAGTTCGACAACACTAGCAGAACATAAAGTTCGTCCGTGCTTTATGTCACAGCATCCTCAACTTGACTGTGAGATTAGTCTGAATGAATTGAAGTGTGCTCTTTCGTCTTGCCGTACAAAGACAACCGCAGGCACAGATGGTGTTACGCATGTGATGTTAAAGAACCTAGTTCCAGTAGGAAGAATGACTCGTTTGGAAATATTTAATGATATCTGGATAAGAGAGACCCTTCCGGATTCATGGAAATTAGCCCAATTCCAGTGTTAAAACCAGGAAAGACTCCACTTTGTCTTGACTCCTACCGACCCGTCAGTCTCGCAAGCTGTTTTTCCAAACTAATGGAGAGGATGATACACAGTCGACTGCAATGGTGGTGTGAACAAACAAATGTGTTTTCCGACCACATGACCGGTTTTCGACAAAATCGTTGTACAATGGATGCAGTATTAGACATTGCCACATGCGTCGAACATGAACGAATTTGCAGAAATATGACAGTAGCAGTATTCTTAGACGTTCACAGAGCATTTGACACTGTAAGTCATATACACGTCCTTGCTGGTATGTTAGAGCTTGGCCTACATGGTCGAATGCTGTGGTGGGTATCAAATTTGTTGAAAAATAGAAAAATATTTATGGAAACAATAGAAGGAGAAAGTAATTATCATAGCATCACGCAGGGCGTTTCGCAGGGCAGTGTTCTCAGTCCGTTTTTATTCAACTGTGTCATGGCAGCCTTGCCACAAAAACTCCCGTCTGGTCTACAGTATTCTCTGTCCGCAGATGACATCTGCATATGGGCCTCTGGATCTCATATACAAGACATTGATAGTATATACAAGAGGGTCTTGATAGTATCGACACCTTTTGAAAAGAAACAGGCATGAGTCTTTCATACGCAAAGACAGCCGTACTTCCTTTCACTAGACGACAGCTGAATGATTTCCAACTTACGCTAAATAGGCAAAGTTTGATGTTTCTAAAATAGGGTAAATTTCTTGGAGTTGTTCTTGACCGCCAGCTAACATGGGCATCACAGATCCGCGCAATTGAAAAGCAGACCAATGCAGTAATAAACGTGCTTCGGCGACGCGCTGGCACAACGTGGGCTGGATCAGTCTCCTCGCTGCTACAAGTTCATAACGCACTCATGAAACAAAAAATTGCTTGCTCGGCCCCTATTCTCCATGGTTTATCGCAAACTTCTGAGGAACGCCTTCAACGTTTACTAGCAAGGGGGATACGAGTGTGTCTTGGGGTTCCGCAGGCTACCTCGAGCTCTTCAGTAATTGCTCAAGCTCGTCGCCCCCCATTTCCACTCATACGAACGGTTCAAACATGCCGAAATGTTCATCGCATCTTAACCCAACACGAGAAGCATCCATTAAACCTCGCGCTCACCGAAAGAAACAAAAGCAAAATTCACGATGTTGTTGGAGAACATAAAGCATTATTACCAAGATTTGAAGTATGCAAAGTGGATGTTAGTTACCCTCCCTGGATGTTAACAAGCCCTGAAATAGAATTATCGGTTCACGGGATTTTATCAAAGAGAGACATGTTCACTGTAGCCGCACAGCAACTGGCACTCTTCCAAATTTACTCATTATATCTTCAGTACATCCATGTTTATACAGATGGTTCGTGTCATAAAAATTCCTCGACTTCAGCATTCGTCGTTCCACATCTAGCGCTAGAGCAAACATATAAATTATCCCGGGAGACATCTTCCACCATGGCAGAACTATTTGCAATCCTGTGTGCTTTGAGTTTCATAACATCAGAAAAGCATTCGCAAAATTGGGTTATCCTTATGCGATTCGCAAGCCGCTCTCACATTACTACAGAGCAATAAGAAAAATTCTTTGAACACTTCGCTATTGTATGAGACGCTCAAAGAACTTACAAAAGCAAGCGCAATGAACCGCGTAATTGCATTTCAGTGGATGCTTGGGCACTGCAATATTCCTGGTAATACTGCAGCGGATGAAGCTGCGAGTCGAGCGCACAATAACGCAGAGACAACCAACCTTCCCCTATTGCGTAGTGAAGTCCGTCTGATCCTGAGACAGATTTCTTGTCGCCTCAGCAAAACTACCTGGTTTAACCAGCAAACTAAAAACTAGCAGTTATACTCTATAGACCCATGTAAAATCTTATCAATGCCGGAAACTCTAAGAGACAACAGAAAATTGGAAACATTGGTACACCGGCTGCGTCTTGGTACTGCATTTACGAAACGCTTCTTCTACAGGATAAAACGTGTCTCTAGTCCGGAGTGTTCTAGTGGCCATCCAGATGAAGATATGCATCATCTTCTTCTTGAATGCACGAAATACGATACACAAAGAACAGTACTGCAAGCTAATTTGTTTATATTAGACAGAAGACCATCCACTTTTAAAAAGATACTTCACCCATGGCCAACTGCAGGTCCTTCAATAAGAGTACTTCTCGCTCTGAATAAGTTTTTCGAGGACACCAACATTTTGGGAAAATATTAAGTATCAGATAATCCGAATACTCTATATGAGTTACATACAAGTTCGTGGTTCATAATTGGTTTATGTGGGGATCGCAACTTTTGCACAATATGTATAATTCTGTTCTGTACTTGCAACGTATTACATGTGTTGTGTGTTTTGGCTGTTCAAAACATGTAACCTTATATATGCGTACGTGGACTGAACTAATGCACAGAACTTTGCGACTCATGTACTGTTGGACTGTACATTTTTTATTGATCCGGTGTTCTACTGACTGTTATATTTTGTGTCGCTATTCTTCCTTCTTACGCAAATTTGTTTCGTTAGCCATGTGGCAAGGAGTAGCCGGCGCCACCATAAAGGCGCCAACCTCTCCTAAAATGCACTTCAATAAAAAAATAGTGTTGCCAGAGTTCATAACAAATCGTGATATAATCTTGCTAGAAAGATGAGTAAGCTGTTTGTGTTGGTGAATGGAGAAGCTTAAAACCAAGGTTTCGCCGACACGGCTTTCGGGCTGCAATATGCCCTATATATGCAAAGCCGAGACACAATAAAATGAACTCCGAAATTCTTAACAAGGTGCGTGGTTTAAGAAACAGCACGGCAATGACGAAATCTTCAACTTATCTTGAATCTTGAATCTTGAAATCTTGAACTATACAGTAAGGGGATCCCTATTGCAATGTTCAAAGAAATTTTGGAAAGACTCCTCATATATCCGGCATCTGAAGCCTGAAGTGCTAGTGTGTTTTGAACCATGCATAGGTCTAAAATAGAGACAAGGTTAATATCGCTCGTTGCTCGTGCGAAGTAGAAATTTATTGAAATTCAGAAGCCATCGATCAAAAACTTAGTACCTTTCGTAAAAATTATCAGAAAAGGTTCTACATTTGAAAATGTAGGGGACTTTGTTATTCTTTCTTCCTGAAAGAGAGGACGAACGCGACAGGAATGTGCATCTTCCCAAGCTTTATCTTTGAATAATCCAATTTTGGCTAAAAATACTTACCCTCTCCTATATATGAGTAATGATGGCAACTCTCGGCAGATAGCAGCGGTGGTGACGATAATGATGACGACTGAGTGAGTACGGCTGTAACGTTTATACCTCCAATAAGTTAACATTGTGCTGCTTGTAGCCACTGCCTCCATATTACGGAGGTAAAACAATTTTTTTGCCATTACCACGCTGGTCTTCAATATCCAGACAGTTGTCCGAATGCTTACAGTAATTTCACTCACTAATACCTGCTGTGGTTGCCCAGTTGTATTGCGACTCGCGCCAACGACCACAATAGAGAGTTCTAGTTTCTCAATACATGCTGATATTGTTGTCACATGGCACATCCTACTTAACTGAACGTGTAAATAATTGAGAGTGGTATGGTCGCCAGCGTGCAGTCCTTTCCTGGTTTTCTTTCGGCATCAACAATCATGGAACACAATAACGGTTCAAGCGCATTGTTCTTGTACAAGAAGCCACATGATGCCGTGAATGACTGGGGCAAAGAGGTAATCTGCAAACAGTAAGAATTTCCCGCACGAGAAATAACCCTTTAATATCTGTGGTCGCTGCAGGCATAGGTCGGCAAAATAAACGGTGCTGACCCTGACTCGTTCACAAAATACACATTTTTTGCTTAAGGCTTAATTGGACTCAGACTCGTGAAACTTCTCATCACTGACCAGAATCGGACCTCGAGGCAGGGGCTTTTATCTAGACTAAGGGCTCTCGTACACTTTGGCCTTTCTTCGGACTTGAAAACGTGAAATATTACCAGACCTACTTACGACAATAATAAATAGCACATGCTGAACGATTAATAGACCCGAACACCCCAGACCAATCACGTGCAAAGGCATTACACATGCATTACGTCTGCACCACAATATCTATCAAGGAACGAATCAGTACAGTTCGTGCTATCTTGGCAGCAATGAAAGCATTCGGCGAGCCGTACGTAAAACGGCCGAGCGCGCTCAACGTGGCGCGTTCCAGCTATCGCCGCGAATTTAACGATGCATTTTTTAACGGAACAAATCACGCTCAGCAAAAACAAAATGCACCGTGATAAAAATTAAGCGCTTGCGTCTTTCATTATAATGTGTCCTTAACAACGAAATCATGCTGGCATGGGGACATCTTCTGTATTCAGCCTGAAAACGTCAGTATTTGGACACTAGCACAGTCTATTATTATTTTTTGTGAAACTTCTAGGGCATACTCAACCGTGGCTCCTGGGCGTCGCTATACTCCTGCCAAGTAGCTCATGCTTAAATTTATTCCACAGATCAAACGCACAATTTGGCATATGTCAGAAGTGCAGCTGGCGTGAACCCCGAAATAAAATGTGGCGTTTACCCACGTTTTTTTTTCAATTTCTTCACGTTGACATTCAGAGCACTGGGCAGGAATCGCATTGCGTCAGCACGGTCAACGGCCCTCCCAAGGCTTTGTTTTATTTAGACAGTCGGATTCCCACGGTCCGTGCCAGTTCTGAATTGGGTGTTTTCTGCCGGCCGAAGCGACAACCTCAGGCGCGAAGCCCACGGAAAATTCACAGCTGTGGCTTTCCACAGGAAGGTCCAGACACTGGTCGGGGTTCGGCCGCGCCGCTTTTTACGGCGGCGAGCCTCGCCCAGTCCCGGTGCAACTCCGTTCCAGCTTCTAGACCCAGCCCGACGGCTCGATCAGCCCTCAGAGCCGATCCTTTTCCTAAGGTTACGGACCCGTTTTACCGATTTCCATTAACTACATTGGTCTATCGACTAAAGGCTCTTCAGCCTGGAGACCTGCTACGGATGTGGGTACGGTCCGGCAAGAAAGTCACGCTCCCTCACTCGGATTTTCAAGTGCCGAAAGGAGCGCACCGGACAGCTCAAGAGCCGCACTGCTCTACGGAGCCACCGTCCCTATCTCGGGGTGAACCCATTCGAGAGACTCGGTCTCCTTACAGAGAAAAGAAAACACTTCCCGGGGCTCCCATCGGCGTCTCCGAGCTGGTTTCCGTTAACGCACTGGGTCCCGAAGGACAGACCTCCGTAGCCAGGTTCGGGACTGTTAACCCAATTCCCTGTTGGTTGCCGCTCGGCGTTTTGGTTGCAGCCCCTAATAAGTGCTACAAATGTGCCCGCTTCCAACTACGTCATTCGCTTAATGGAAACTGGCACGTGCTCGTCAAAGTGAGAACTCATATGTTGCCTTGAGTGTCTTTATTTCTCCTTTACTAGGCTATACCGCCGCCTTTCTGGCGAAGCTGCTGCTGTGGGTGTGCGCCATATTATGGAAATCGCAATCGATAGGCATCAACCATCTAAAGCAGCGAGTTGGCATTGCACCAATAGAAATATACATGCGGTTGTGGCCTTATGTTTATGAATCTACAGGCGTAGCGCGTTAATAATGGAACGAAGGAAGGAAATTTCCTTAGGGCTTAGGGCTCTGATAGAGTGGGAGTCTACCACGATGGAACCGGGAGGTTGAGTTTCCTGGGGGTGTCGGGAACCTGCGGGACTGCCCAGAGTTGGGGAGCGAGTTCTTCGCTCCGGATTGCTTTTTCAAACTTGCGCTTGTCCGGTTCGGAGTTTATGTGAGCTTGTGAGCACGGCCAGAGTAAATGATAGACGTCAAGGGATGTATTTCAAGTTGTGCAATAAGACTTGTCGCAGAGCTCAGGCATGTAATGTTGTAGTTTGTTTTGCGTGGGGTATATGTCTGTTTGTAGCATTCTGAGTGTAATCGGTTGAGCTTGAGTGAACGTGCGGTGTGGCGTGCTATACTCTCTACGTTGTAGGTAGTAGTGTTTAGTGATTTCATTGTATGTAGTGGAGGAGTCCTTGTTCTCCGAGTGGTCGGTGAAGCCGCGCCGTCTGTAAGCGCAAGCGCAGCCTCGAGTGCCGCCTCGTTAAGGTTGGGATGTCGCCGATCTTTGGTCCTATGCCGGGAACGCGTATATGACGTGGTTGTAACAATTCTGAGAGCCTGTGCGCAGACCGTGCCCTTTTTGAGAGCTCTGATAGCCGCTATGGAGTCGCTGTAGATATGGGACAGATTGTCGTCGGTGAGCGCAACAGCGATCGTAACCTGTTCGGCCTGTTCAGGCTTCCTTGCAATTACCGTGGCTGCTTATCTTGTGGATACGCGGCCATCCACAAACTCCACTGCGAAAGCTTTGTTTCCCGTGTATGCCGCCGCGTCCACAAAAGCTGAGCGTTCCCGGTTCGCCAAGGCTTGGTTAAGGTGGAAGTTTCCTCTCGCTAGTCGTCTGCCCCTGTTGTTGTCGTGGTGCACGCTTCCGGGTATAGGTCGGACCGTGATCTTGGCGCGGATGTCCCTTGGGAGTTCCGCAAAGCCTTTTTAATGTTTCCTTGATCAAAGCCGAGCTTCCCGAGGATCCTGCGCCCCGGAGGCGTCGTCGAAAGCGTAGCAAGGTGGGGGCGCTGCTGGGCTTCGACAATTTCTTCCAGGGTGTTGTGCATGCCCAGGTGCCCCAGCTTCTCGTTGCTGGAATGCCGAGGGCTTGCTTGCTGACCTTTCTTATCTGGACATTAAGTCTGTCTCTTTCGGATGGTGACCAATTGAGCATTGCCGCAACGTATGCGAAGTGACAGGTGACGAACGCGTATATGAGTTTGATGAGATTATGTTCCTTGAGGCCCCTGTGTATATTGGCAATTCTTCTGATGAGCCCGATAACGTGGTTGGTTTTGGTGATGAGCTTCTGAACCGTAGAGGCATGGACGTCTTTAGTATCTACGATCATACCCACGACTCTGATTTTGTCGACGGAGGGTATGGCGTGTCCCGAATTGGTTCGTACGGTAATTTCCTGATTATAATCGAAGTCTGACGAGTATGGCCTGCTGCCCTTGTGCCTGGGTCTGCGTACGAGCAGCTCAGACTTTGTAGGCGAGCATCAGAGTCCTGTTTGAATTAGAAATTCTTCTATGGTGCTTACTGCTTCTTGCAAGATGTCCTGCACCATGCCCGGTGTTCCTTTGGAGACCTACATGCTGATGTCATCTGCGTATATGGTGTGCTCGAGCCCGTGGATCTGTCCGAGTTTCTCAGCAAGTCCCGCCATGGCAAGGTTGAAAAGCATAGTTGAGATGACCGAGCCTTGGGGAGTGCCCCAGCTCCCCAGCGAGAGTGTCTCCGTGGAGAGGCCGGCGAATCGGAGTGTAGCCGTCCTGTTATCCAAGATTGACGGCGTACGCGTGGAATCATGCTCAGAGGTTGAGTTCGGAAATGGTGTCCACAATGTATTGGTGAGAGAGGTTCCCAAACGCTTTCTCGAGATCCAGCCCGCGAATGGGTTTGGCGTTTCTAATGGGGCCATCAATGATTTGGTGCTTGATTAAAATCATGGTGTGTTCCGTTAATATACCGGGTCTGAATCGGCTGGGGTGTATGGTAACAGTCCCTTCTTTTTGAGGAATCTGGAGATCCTGTTCTGAACGGCGTGTTTCGCCACTTTACCCACTCACGACGTGAATGATATTGGGTCTGAGGTTCTAGACGCCCGAGGGCTTGTTGAGCTTTGGGATGAGAACCATGGTGGCGTTCTTCCATTCCGGCGGGACCCTGCCGGAAGCCCAGACCTGATTAATTCGATCCATTACGAACCGGACGGAGTCTTCGTCCAAGTTACGAAGGGCCTTGTTACTAATACCGTCCGGACATGGGGCCGATGTTCCATTCAGGTTTTCAAGGACGTTCCTAATTTCTTCCAGGGGGAAGGGTTCATCGAGGCCGGGCTTGTCCGCTCCTGTGTACGGGCAACCGGGTGCCTCGGCCTCATTTTCGTGGCTGCTCGACAGTTACATGTATCTCTCGGGAAGTCTTGCCATAAATTTTTGATCGTTGGAGTTCTTCAGTTCGCGTTTCGCTATCAGTCAGCCGCCTTGGTCTGGGAGCTCCTGGTTTGACTTTTATTAAGAAGGTGTTTGGTTGGTAGGAGGGTTGGTTTGCGATTGTTGCTTGGAGAGTACCACACAGTGGTGCTCAATACCCTTGTTCAGATGTGCGATCTTTTTCCTAAGTCTTCTATTGAGTTTCTGGGTGCGCCATCTCTGCAGTATTGATCTTTTCGCTTCCAGCATGTGAGCGAGCTTAGCGTCCATCCCGATTGTCTGGACATCTGTTTCTGTTTCTTTCGTAGCGTTGCGCGCGTCCTCCTTCAGTTTTTCCATCCACTGTTCTAGTGTAGCGGGCTTGTCGGTACGTTTCTTCCTTACCTGTCTAAACGCATCCTAATCCGTGTATCTCCACTTTCGTAGTAGTTTCACGACGATTGCTATTGACATTTCCACAATGTAATGGGTGCTGCCGAGGTAGTCGCCGGTATTATGCCAGGTGGCCCCTCGGTGTTGAGGACGATAGTAAGGTCTGGAGTGGTGTCCCTCGAGACCGAGTTGCCCATCCTGGTGGGGCAGAGAGCGGACGTAATCAGTTTGAGGCCCACCTCATCCGCATCGGTGGCAAGATTTCTGCCTTTGGCGCTGGTGACGCCGTAGCCCCATTCTACGTTTTGGGGCGTTGAAATCTCCGGGCATAATCAGCGGGTTCTCCCCGGCTTTGTCCTTGGCCTTCTTCAACAGTCTTCTGAAACTTTAAGTTTTGTGATTCGGGTTGATGTACGTGTTGAGTCCTAGTATGCTCTTGGCCTTTTTGCCTTTGGGAAAGAGTTTGGTGAACAAGTGCTCGCATTTGCTGTCCGAATTACTTCTGTCAAGTTCGGCCCACGCGAGCCTGTTACTGACAAATGTCGCTACGCCTCTGCAGGCTTTTGTGGGTGCAACGGCAACTCGTTCATATCCCGAAAGTGTGGGTGTGTCGGTATTGGTATCTTCAATGAGTATGATGTCCGGCTTGTCTGTGGTGTGTCTGATGTGTTGCAGGACCGATTTTTTGTTACGGAACCCGCTACAATTCCATTGCCACATTATAAGCTCGCATTGATTGTTTCTTTGCGCTTGGTGCCTTTCGGCTGGTTCTCGCTAATTTTCCTTCTCCATTTTTGCTTTCTACTATCGTTGCGGACTTTAGCGACATTTGGGTGTGAGGATATCGCTTGTTCCATTGTTCCTTCTGACCATGGAGGAGGCAGGGGAGTTGACCGGTAACGTAGAGTGAGTAAAGACGGTTCTCTCGAGACCCTTGATTCTGGCGCTGAAGCCCTTCTTCATCACTTCTACCCTGCTCGTTAGGCCTCTACTTGTCTGTCGTACCCCTTCTTTAGTGACACGACATCGAATTGGAGTTGACCTACGGTACTAAGAATCTTGTCGAATTCACCGTCTATGTCCTTGGCAGGCTTGTCGCATTCCGTGGTCTTGGCCTTGCGTGTCTTGGTGGCTGGTGTGGCGCGGGTGAGGCTTGACTAGCAGTTTCTGATTCCGCTACGCTGAAGGGATTCGGACTGGGTGAAGTGTCCATGTGCGTGTCCTGTGGCTGTGCATTTGGTGTGCTGATTTGCGTTTTAAGCAATCTATTCTCGTTAGCCAGTTCTGTCATTGTGCGTCTGAGATGAGCGTTCTCGCGCTCGAGTGCTTTGATTCTCTCTAAGATGTGTTTGTGTACATTATTCTCTGGCCCCGCTTGCAAGCTCACCTGAGAGTCGTCCCTCAGTGGCCCGCAGTTAGTGGGCAGCGTCCCTGCCGTTGCGGAGGCCTGGCACCCAGTTGTCGCCTTGACTCGCTGGGCCAAGCTGTTGGCTCCGGCCGGGGGTGCGAACCGCACCCCTGAGGTGAAGCGGCCCGGCTCCCGGGTGTGCGGGACCGGCTCCTGCAACCTCTGCTGGCCGATCAGGATCACGAGCTGCCTCTGGATCTGGAGCGTCCTCTCGGCTCGCGCAGTCCGTCTGGCTGTTGCGCCGCACTTGCGCCGTTCTTCCTTAGGAGACTCGTCGCTTTTCTTGGTCGCAATTGCTGCCTGGTTGTTCTCGATTCTTCGCTTGCGTACCACGTACTGAACCGGGTTTTTGTTCTTGCATTCCTTGCTGGCCGTGGGGTGCTTCTCGCCACACAGCGTGCAAGAGACCTCTTCAGAAGCGTGCACTGCTCCCGGGGCTTGAATGCCGCAGTCCCTGCAACTCTGCTTCTCTGGTGTGGGGCATACGTCTGCTCAGTTCCCTAGTTTGCCGCAAGCCTGACATATGGCGATCTGCTTCCTGTAGAGCGAGCACTCTACCCATGCACATCCGTACATCACGTGGTTGGGAACCTTGTGTCCTTCGAAGACCACGATCACCGTCCCAGTTTCCTTAATGCGCTTCGCCACCAATACGAGTGGGTTTCTCGGGTTGACAACGGACATGGTTATCGTTCTTGCCTATGGTGGAGCGGAATGTTGCGAATGACTCCCTTGCTCGTGTCGTCCGGTGCATTCTGGTAGGAGAAGGCCTCGTACGTCTTCCCGGCATTGGTAACGCTCTGAATTTTCAAATATCCGTTGGCGTTCTCGGGTAGCGGGGAACACACGACCATGATGTGCTGTTTGAGGTTGCGGCAAATCGTGCCCCCGTCGCACTGC